>NW_026068180.1:780551-822874 GCF_014885135.2 Alexandromys fortis
GAATTTAGGAAATTGAAAAAAAATTATCCAAAGAAATTGGAAGTACAGAATCACTCATTTTAAATCTCATTCTTTAGGGATGGATGGCAGTGCTGATTCTAAATAAAACCCAACCTGCCATTTTGATTACCAGTAGTGATGATGGAACCAATGTCTCTGAAGAAATGGCATGTTTATTGCCATTGAAAAATGCTAAGTAAATATATTTTGATGGGCATGTGGAAATTATCAAAGTGTTTTTCTTCATCGAGGATCAACCTAACTAGTACAGCTGTTGTAGTTCAAAGAGACAGACCCAGCCTTGCAGTGGCGGAACAAGTTTTTAATCCCAGTGCTTTCAAGCAGAGGCAGCTGGATCTCTGAGATCAAGTACAGCATGGTCTCCAGAGCAAGTTTCATAACTGCCATGGCTACACAGAGGAACCCTGTTCAAAAATAAATGAATGAGTGAACAAATAGAAATAAAATAAAAAGGTAAATCAAAAGAAAAATAGAGGAACTTGTAAAATTAAGAGAAGACAGTGCAATGACTACACCAGCCTCATGTTTAATATGTGTCCTTGAGAGGACATCAAGAAAAGTTAGGAACGTAGAAGGTCTCAGTAGGAATAGTGGGGTATGAGAGAGGATGATCATCTTGGGCAAAAATGCCCATAATACATTGAATACACATATAAAATTGTCAAAGAAGAAAAAGCAAGCTCTAAAAGGACATTTAATGTAAAATCATTAAAAAATGGGTGACATTATATAGATTATCGTCAGTATTGAATTTCATAAGGTACAAGGAATTAAATCATCTCCAGTGCTAGGAATTCCTGAAATATGTTCATGCTAACTATAGTGAAATCATTTACATTTCAGAGGTAAGATGACCAAGCTGAGGACATTACCAAAACAGTGTCAAGTTATGTCTGGTGTTGTGAACTATATTTATGCCAGAACTTGGGAATGAAACACAGTTACAGATTGACCTTTTAGTGGATTTGACTGCTCTTTTCATCTTTAATGGGAAAAACAAACCTTAAACATCATGTTTCATACTGAAAGTGCTGCAGGTAAAGGTGGAACTACTGTAAATTTAGCTTAAGGCCAATAATTAATATCATGCATTTCAACCTAGCTCAACATGTTTGTGTGAAAAGTGACATAGCCTTGCTATTATATTTGCCAGAGAATTTGAAAGCAGATATTAAGATTTCAAGAAATAATGTCACTATTTTGGTATAATCACAAGTCCATTTTTTATCAGCATATATGTTTTCTGCCACTGTTATCTGCTGATTTTCAACTGGAAATGCCTAGAACTGCAATCCTTCATTCTACCTAAAGATATTTTTGATTATGTTTGTTCTTGACATTTATGGGACTTTCATAGGGCCTTCTCAGAGAAGAGACCTCACCCTTCACAGTCACACTGGATTCACACCATCAGCTTTTCATAGCACCTACACTTGTGAGTCACAGTTCTCAGGAACTGAGCATACAGGCCTGGAGAGATGGCTCAGACATCTTAATGGTAGAGACTGCTCTTGCAGAGGACTCAACTTCAGTTCTGAGCACCCATGTTGAATGTCTCATAACACTTGTAACCTCAGCTCCTCTGGCCTCCAGGAGCATGTGTACTCACATGCACATGGACAAACTCTGACACATACACATACATAAACATAATCATGAGTTAAAAATCCTTCATATAATTATCCTTTATATGTGACAAAGAGACTACACCTGTGAAATCTCAGCAATATGATGCTCCAATAAGACCTGAACAATGACAACAACAGTTGAGCTTCCAAAGTGGTTGGGGAAAAAGCAAGGGACCTGTTCCAAAATGAAGAGCAACAGGCAATTATAAAGTACAGACAAAGGGAGAAATAGTCTTCCCCAAAGATGAGCCCTTTAATTGTTATCCAATCTTAAGTGGTCAGACCTAAATGAAATATGAATTCAAGCAATAATAAACTGACTCTGTAAGCTGGATTCATATTTTCATCACCATGTATGTTGAGAGAAAGAAAGAGAGAGAATGGTAATTAAAGAATAAGAGGCCTTGAATCTGAAGGGAATGGAGCAACCTGGAAGGAGTTAGAGGGATAATGGCTAATGCTATGATTACATTTTAATTTTTCTATCAGTTCAAAGTGTTAAGCACACTAACAGTAAAATTAGAAGCAAAATATCTCACCCCACTGTTGCGGGAGGTCCTTCCGCCCCTCCAACCAATAGCTGCTGTGATACCAGCCCATAGGGGCGTGGTCTCTCTCCCTTTAAAAAAGCGGCTATTTCCTCTGCTCGCTCTCTTCTCTTCCTGCTATTTCCTCTGCTCGCTCTCTTCTCTTCCTACTCCGCTGGAGACTAGACTCCCTTCCTGGTTGTGCAGATGACTGTTGTCTGGGATGGTGATCTGTAAGTTTTTTTTCTCCTTTAAATAAATAACACCCTATTAATCATACCTCCACACTGGTGTGGCCTTGTTCGTGACTTACGCCTTCACCTCACCTCAGGAATTCACTGAGATCAGAGCTACATTTATCCAGCCAGTTGTGTCCAACAAGTCCATTTGTTCCTCAAAAGCTACGTCCAATAGCCCACAAAGGTCGTGTTGTCCTCATTCACTGTTTTTGTTTGTTTGCTCTTTCTTTTGTTCATTTTTTTTTCTGCCACAGTGCTTCTTTGTGTACCCTTTGCTGTCCTCACTCTGCAGACCAGGCTGGTCCTTATCTCACGGAGATATGTCTACATCTACCCCCTGAGTGCTGGGATCCAAGGGCTGTGCCACCACTGCTCGCCTTACTTTTAGGATGATAGCACACTAAAACAAATCCTATTACTTAGATATGTTCAACATCTTTTAAAGATATCCCTAAATTGGAGCCCGATCCGTGCTTTTAAAAGATTATCTCTAAATGGGTAGTATATAATTAACATTTTTATATTCCGTAAAGATTTTGTTGCCGACCTGTATGTGCAGATAATGTTTCATTTATATATGGTTCCTTTTCAGGAAGGAATTATCAATTTTTATTATAACTTGTATAGTAATGTGTATCCCAAAGCAGTTATCTTTTACTATGGCACAGAAATGATAAAAGTTCCAACCCATGGACCAGATGATTAATTTAGATCTAATTAATATCCAAACTGCAGTTCACAACCAGAACAAGAAAGCAGTAGTAGTAGTTAAGTAGTAGCCATTCACTCATGCAGGTAGATCATTTACTTAGAATACAAAATATGGTGGGTATCATAATAAAAGTATTTTAGAAAACCCCCTCCATAGGACTTCGGGGTAAATGATAAGAAAATAACAAAAACCAATATATCAGATATTGAGGAAACTCACTAACAAATAAGAGTTCAAGGCAAGCCAACAAGTATTGGCTTGATCACTAACATCATGAGATAGAGCCTTTATCTCTTCATGTACTTGTACAGCAGAAGCTGGAGGAAAAGTGCCATCTGCTACTTTCCTAGAAATGGCTTAGGGCAAGGGTGAGGGGTCCGGAGAGCCAGCAGGGAGTGTTCCTGCCACTGGGACTTCTTTCTACCATCTCATCTTGCCCTCAAGCTCACCTTTTTGTCTGCAAGGTCCTTGGAATCCTGCAAGAGACACTGCTCCCGTGCTGAGGACAACCGGAGAAGTGAGTAAGTACCCACACAGCACACAGCCTGAGTGCCACTCTCTGGGACAGTCCCCAGGGGACTGAATCCAGGCCACCTCCAATTCCCTAAGCTTTTCTGGACATCCAGTGGGGTGTGTTCCCTGCTGCTGGCTTTCTTTACCCTATTCCACCCTGCCCCCAAGCCTGCCTTTTCATCTGCATGGTTCTTGAATCCCCCAACACAGCCTGCTTCAGGTCAGAGGGGATCTAAGAGCCTGCTCCAGTTCTGAGGGAACCTAAGAGAGGGCAGACCAAGAAAAACTTCCAAGCACACAGTCAGCCCACAACATCAAGTTCCAAGGAGAGACCCAGAAGATCATCCCGGTGGCAAAAGCCATTCCACATCCAGCCCACAACTCTAAGGATGACTCCAGTGACATCATGCTCTTAAAGGTGAGAACTGTCCCCACAACTGCCTGTGCTTTGTTTGTTGCAGAGATCGCCCCTCCCCTCCTGATCTCATTCTGTTTCTTCCCTCCCTGCCATCCTTTCTTTCAAAGTGTCCCAGGCCAGCAAGCTCCTGGCTGAGCTGCTCTCTCCTGCTTCTTCCCCCACAGCTAGAGAAGAAGGCCAAGGGACTAAAGCTGTGAGGCCCCTCCCTCTGCCCGGGTGTAATGTCCATGTGAAACCAGGGAATGTGTGCTATGTGGCAGCTTGGCGAAAGAGTCCCAGAGGGTGAATTTCCCAAATACACTATAAGAAGTGGAACTAACAGAACAGAAGGGTTAGGAGTGTGAGTCCCACTATCCAGATTGTTACAACAAAGGCTTTGAGATATGTGTGGCGGACCCAAATATCAAGCATGCTTCCTTTAGGGTAAGTTCGATTTTCATCCTCTTTGGGCTCCATGGGAGGGGGAAAGCAATCTGGGACCTAGAGAGCAAGCTTCATGGGACTCCTTGATCTTTCTCCCTGGCAAGGGCAGTAACTAGTAACTAACCAGGACTTCAGAGCTGACAAGGAGCCTCGGTGAAGACAGCTGTTGTATGGCAGGATTTGCACAGTCCTCCTGACTCCTAGGACCAGGCTTTGGAAAGCTGTTCTCCCTGTGTGCGTGGCGTGTGTGTGTGTGTGTGTGTGTGTGTGTGTGTGTATGTGTGTATGTGTGTGTCTGTCATTACCACAAGCCAATGTGTCCTCAGAGGAGGCACCCACTTTTGTCAATGTTCTGGTCTTCCATGCTTATATCAATTCCATTCACCCGACCCCATGTTCTTAACAATAGCCTGGAGCTGAGAGTCCTACACACATTCATAGGGAGTAGATCACAGTGGAGAAAGGGCGGAGGCCGGGCTCAGGAGGGAGGTGAAACAGTAACCCTGACCACAATCAGAGTGGGAAGCCCAGGGGTCACAGGCCTGCCCTCCAATCTCCCACAAACAAGTGCACAAGTCTTACTCATCATTTCTACTTAGTCCCTGTGGTCTCTCTTTATTCACAGCGGGATTCTGGAAGGCCTCTCCTGTGTAACAGCGTGCTTGCAGGCATCAGATTCTCCTATGAGAATAAAGATGGTTATGCACCAGGAGTCTTCACCAGTGTAACAAAGGGTTGGGGAAACTGGGAGGATCTAGATGTATGAATATATAATAATTTTTCTATTAATTTAAAGTGCTAAGTATACTAACAGAAAAATTAAAACCAAAATATTTCCTTTCATCTTAGAAATTCACTGAGACCGCAGCTCTGTCCTTCAAGCCAGTTGTGTCCAACAAGTCCACTGTTTCTCAAAAACTATGTCCAATAGCCTGCAAAGGTCATGTTGAACTCATTCATTCACAATTTTTTGTTTTTTTCTTTTTTTTCGGAGACAGAGTTTCTCTGTGTAGCTTTGAGTGTCCTAGAACTCACTCTGTAGTCTAGTCTGGCCCTGAACTCACACAGATATGTCTGTCTCCAGAGTACAGGGATTAAAGTGGGATTAAAGTGGCATACTTCAACTGCTCTTCCTACTTTTAGGATGAAAACACACTAAAAGAAATCCTACTATTTAGAGGTGTTCAATTTCTTTATTACATATCACTAAATTGGAGCTTGATCCATGGTTTTTTTTTTTTTTGATTCCCTCCAAATGGGCACCATATAATTAAGATCATTGTATTCTAAGGATTTTGTTGCTTAGCTGTATGTGCAGATATTGTATCATTTATATATGTTTCCTTTTCAGAGAGGAATTATTATTCTTCATTATGGCTTATATAGCAATGTGCAGCCCCAAACAATTATTCCTTCACTGTGACCCAGAAATGCCAAATGGTTACAACCTATACACGGGATGATTAATTTTGATACAATTAATATCAGGACTGCAATTCACAGCAATGATATGAAAGCTTCTATGGAAACAAAATATGAAAGGAGAAAATTTAAAAATATTCGAAAAACCTTAAGCTGTGGGAATTCAGAAGGACCTTGGTTGCTCT
Source organism: Alexandromys fortis (assembly GCF_014885135.2). NCBI lineage: Eukaryota > Metazoa > Chordata > Mammalia > Rodentia > Cricetidae > Alexandromys > Alexandromys fortis. Next base: position 786,640 of record NW_026068180.1, read on the forward strand.
GTGGTTATCTGCATGTACATGCTTACACACACACACACACACACACACACACACACACACCCTTGTTCTTAAGCCAAGAACATCCTGTCTCACCTCCCAGAGTTGATCTCACAGAGCTCTAACAGCGTTGTGCTCTCAACTCAGATCCTCAGCCCACTCCTGTCAATCTCAGCCTTTTCAAGGCTGGAACCCTGTTTTTCCTACTTCTGAATCTAGCCCTCTAAATAGACTTTCAGGATCTTACCATGGTCCTTGTTTATCTACAGTAAATTCTGGGCAATGCTGTAGAAAGTACCACTACAGTACTCCCTCAGCAGGGAAGCCAGTTATGACCTTAACTTATTAAACTTTAAATTCAGTCCTGAATCTCTGGTTTGAAGATAAATGCCAATACATAATTAACAAGTAACCGATGCATGTCATTTGTGATTCGTTATTGTGCTTAAGTATATATGACGATAAGACATGATCGTTGGGCACAGGGAAAACATTGAGATTTCCATGTGACACCCTAGCAGTTTAAGAGAGTCAGAGTGAGTTAAGATTAAATCATCAAATGACTCCAACAGATGATTCCTCAGTATGATCAGAAGTCTGAGAGGTTAATCAGAAGATGTACTGAAACTCCACCTAGCCAAATATGGCTCTTCCTAACTCTCACTAAATACTGTATAACTTTGTCTGTGTATTTGTAGTGCTATAACTGTTGAGTGGTAAATTGATTGTCTGTATTATTTAAAATGGAAAGAAAAAACCAAAAGAGAACTTACCAGAATACAAAAGATGTAAAAGGTAAAAAGGACACACTTTGGCTCAGTGCAGTCACCTTAGACTTCCTGGGGTCTCAGGGCCCCTCAACCACAGCCTCCACACCCTCTGCTCTCTTGGTCTTTACCCCAGCTTAGCTCATGTCAATGTGGTAATACTGACATTTTACTCAAACCAGAAAATGTCCTTAAGTACTGTAGCCAATCAGAGCAGAGGTGCACAGGTTTAAAAGGCCTGTGAGGTCACTGAGCGCTCACCTCATTCATCCTTCAAGGGCTGTGTCCACTCTGACCTCCTCCAACCTGAGCAGCCTCCTAAGAAGATGGCAGCAGTCTTGATTCTTCTGACCTTTCTTCTGCCACTTGGAGCTGGTGCAGGTGAGTGAGCACCCCTGTTCCAGAGGTGCCATCCCATAATACCTCTAGCCCAGCTCTAGTCAGGAACTTCCTGCACTGAACCAGGAGCTTCCTGAGCCTAAGGTCCCATTCCACCCAGACCTGGAAGCCTATCACTGGCTAGATCCTCAACAAGGTCTGGAGAAGTTTGGTGTCCTCAGTGGACATGGTGGGCACTAGCTTCTCCCTGCTCTGTGTCACCTGGAGAGTGCATCATCCCAAAAAAGAGAAATAGAAGAGAACGAAATAAACCCAAAAGGTACATCATTAAACTTAGCTCAGCCCAGACCAAGGACAGCTTTAATAACCACCCTGCCATGGAGTATGCCACCAACTCAAGGATATTTGTATTATTTAGTAACCTCACCCTCAGGTTGTTGAAGAAAGAGGCGCAGAGTGACAAGATGTCAGCATTTCACACTCCACTAGCTTTGAAGTACAGTTTTGGTTGGCTTCTCCACTTCTTTCTTCAGGTCAACAACTATTCCCTTTATGCCAGCACAGTCCTCCACTGTCCCCTAGGCTCTGGACCCCATGAGCTCTGAACCACCAGTCCTCTAGCTAAGTAGAAGTCATTCTTCCATGCAGGCTAAGCATTTCCTGGGACCCTAGGATATGATGGGCACCAGAACAGGAGAACTTTAGAAAATCCCTCTCTAAAGAGCTTAGGGTAACAGATGACGAATTGGCAGAAATCAAGATATGAGATGTCTCCAGAGACTCACTAACAGAGAAAGACTAACAGTGAACCTCCCAGCATTCCCTTGGTCTCTACATCATGAAGAAAGAAGTTTGTCCCTCCATGTATTTGTAAAGCAGGGGCTGGAGGCCAAGTCCTACCACTTCTTCTTAGAACAGGACACTGAGGCTTCAGACTCAGCAAAGATCATTCTATGTGCAAGGAATTCTGTCCACAACAGTCTTGGGGAACTATTATCTTACCCCATCACCCCTCCCTAGATTATCCCTCCTACCTCATCTGCTGCTCCCAGACACCTCATATTCTAGCCTTTTCTTTCAGAGGAGATCATCGGGGGCCATGAGGTCAATACCAACCACCGCCCCTACATGGCATTAATTGTATCCGTGCATGGTGATGGGAAAAGGCATCGCTGCGGAGGCTTCCTGGTGCGAGACAACTTTGTGCTGACAGCTGCTCACTGCAGGGGAAGGTGAGGAGAAGCTGCTGGCCTGTGTTTTCTGAGACCCCAACAGGAGTTTCCATCCTCTACTCGTTGCTGCTCCTGTGGGAGCTCACTAGAAGGCAGGGCTGTGACAATGGAAGTCTGACAATAGGGAAACTGAGGTCAAAGGGTGAGAGGTCAGAGCTAGAAGCATTCTTGGGTTGAAAGCAACTACACTGGTCAGACTAAAGCAGTAGCTGAGGTTGAAAGTGTGCATTCAGAGTCAATGCAAACTTTGAGTATTGTCTAGAAGCAAAAGGAACCCTCAGGGGTCTAGTGTCCTTGAGAAGCAAAGAGAAGCAGGTCAAGAGGTGAGGCCCTTCTGTCTCTTCAAGTCTTCTCAGCTAGAGCCCCACCCTGCCCACCCAGCCTCTTACAGCTCCTGCACTGTGTCCTCTCTCACTCCACATCTCCCATCTGCACTCTGCTCTCTGCAGCGCAATGAAAGTCATTCTAGGAGCCCACAACATCAGGATCCAGGAGGAGACCCAGCAGATCATTCCTGTGGCAGAACACATCCCACACCCAGACTACAATCCTAAGGATGGCTCCAATGACATCATGCTCTTAAAGGTGAGAACTTCCTCCACAGCTCTCTGTGCTCTGCTTGCTGCAGGGATCGCCCCTCCCCTCCTGCTCTCATTCTGTTCCTTCCCTCCCTGCCATTGAAATTCTCAAAGGGTCCTAGGCCAGCTGGCTCCTGGCTGAGCTGCTCTCTCTTGCTTCTTCAATCACAGCTGGAGAGGACGGCTAAGAGGACTAAAGCTGTGAGACCCCTCAACCTGCCCAGGCGCAAGGTCCTTGTGAACCCTGGGGATACATGCTACGTGGCTGGTTGGGGAAAGTTGGCTCCAAATGGTAAACTCTCAGATACATTGCAAGAGGTAGAGCTGAGAGTCCAGAAGGATCAGGAGTGTGAGTCCCGCTTTCCAGGTTGTTACAACAAAACCATTCAGATCTGTGTGGGGGACCCAAAGATCCATCGTACTGCTTCTGTTGTAAGTTGAATTATACTCTCTGGATTGCACGGGAAGGGGAAAGCGATCTGGGACCTTGAGACCAAACATCAATGTACTCCTTTGCCCACTGGTTATGATCTTACTCCCTGGGAGCAGCAGTCACAGTAACTAGCAAGGGTCTCAGAGCTGCCAAGGAGCCTTGGTGAAGGCATCTGGTAAAAAGCAGGATTTGCACAGCCCTCCTGACTCCAAGGCCCAGGCTTTAGAAAGCTTTGCTGTGGGTAATAACCTCAAGCAGGGGTCTCCTCAGAGCAGGCACCCACATTTGTCAATGGTCAGGTCCTCACATCAGACCTGTCCCCATGTCTCTTAAACAATGGCCTTGAGCTGAGGGTCCCACACACCTTCATAGGGAGTGGATCACAGCGGAGAAAGGGCAGAGGCCAGGCTCAAGAGGGAGATGAAGCAGTAACCATGTCCATAATCAGAGTGAGAAAGCCAGGGACCTGAGGGTTTCTGTCCTCTTATCTCCCACAAGCAGAGCACACAATTCATGCACTTTGAAGAGGAGCCTCGACTTGAGAGGGAGGCTGGGACTACGGTGAACTGCTCAGTCCCCTGTTGGAGTGGCATTTTAATTATATTTTAATAAATAAAGACTGACTGAAGAGCTGAGAGTGAAACATTTCCACTGGTCAATCTTACAGACAGTGTACACACACCTTTAATCCCAGTAGCCACAAGAACATGCACCTTTAATCCCAGTCCTAGAGAGGAATATAAAACGGGAGGAGACAGCTCTCAGAGGCAGTCTCCTTTTGAGATTCCAGGAGGTAGGATCTCCATTTCAGACAGAGGTTGAGGTAAGAGCCTGTGGCTGGCTTCTTTCCTTTTTGGATCTTCAGGTTGAACCCAAATTTCTGAGTCTGTGTTCTTAATAATCATGCATCGAGAAGCAGGTTTGGCTGTTGACTTTGTAGAGTAAAGCCAAATCCGAGCAGAGATACAGAGTGAAAGTAGGCAGAGTCAGGGAGATACCATGTAGCTGCCACAGGAGAAAGATGGCAGCCACCAGTAGGCCACAACCTCATGGTCATACGTAGATCGATAGAAATGGGTTACTTTAAGATATAAGTGTAGCTAGAAATATGCCTAAGCTATTGGCCAAAGAGTGTTGTAATTAATATATTTTCTGTGTTATTATGTGGGTTCGGGCAGCCAGGAAATGAATGGTCTCCACTTACACTCTGTGACCCTTATCCTTTCCCAGGGGGATTCTGGAGGGCCTCTCGTGTGTAAAAAAGCAGCCGCAGGCATTGTCTCCTTTGGGGATGAAAATGATTCAGCTCCATGTGTCTTCACCAGAGTGTCAAGTTTCCTATCCTGGATAAAGAAAATGATGAAACCCAACTAACTACAGAGCAAACCAGATCTCTCCCTGACTCACCATCTTCCCTACAGCTGAGTCCAGGATTGTCCTAGGACAGAAGCCAGCATCTCAATAAAGGTCTCTCTGCAGAATCAAAAGACTGGTTTCATTTCACAGGGATTATCTCTGTGCTTAGCCAGCCAATGTCACACTTTTGCTCTTTGATCACCCTAACTCTATACACGCACCTTGCCCAAAGCTCAGACGAGGCCACTGAGCAGCTCCTTTTAACTAGTCCCACTGTGCAGTGCCTGCCCTTGTGACTGGCTCAAAGCTGAGCGTGGGTTTCTCTTGTCTTGGGTCTCAGGGCAAACTCTTTTCCTCCTCTGTGTCATATGGAAGAAAGGTNAAACAAATGGTCTCGACTTACACCCTGTGACCCTTCTCCTTTCACAGGGGGATTCTGGAGGGCCTCTCCTGTGTAAAAAAGCAGCTGTAGGTATCGTCTCCTTTGGGGATGAAAATGGTTCAGCTCCATGTGTCTTCACCAGAGTGTCAAGTTTCCTATCCTGGATAAAGAAAATGATAAAACGCAACTAACTACAGAGCAAACCAGATCCCTCCCTGACTCACCATCTTCCCTACAGCTTAGTCCAGGATTGTCCTAGGACAGAAGCCAGCATCTCAATAAAGGTCTCTCTGCAGAATCAAAAGACTGGTTTCATTTCACGGGGATTATCTCTGTGTTTTGCCAGCCAATGTCACACTTTTGCTCTTTGCTCACCCTAACTCCATACACACACCTTGTCCAAAGCTCAGGGGAAGCCACTGAGCAGCTCCTTTTAACTAGTCCCACTGTGCAGTGCCTGTCCTTGTGACTGGCTCAAAGCTGAGCGTGGGTTTCTCTTGTCTTGGATCTTTGAGCAAACTCTTTTCCTCCTCTGTGTCATATGGAAGAAAGGAGAGGGAAAACACCACGGGTATTGAAGAAGGGAGTCTGATCTGAGCCTAGGATTTCTTGAGCAAGAGACCTCAATGACATCTAATTTCCAGTCAATAATTTTGTGGCATCTCATACAACAGATGAGCCCATGCTCAGACTCCCCCTGGAGAGAAAATGCTGGGTTCTTCCCACAGCTGCATGATGAAGGTGTTCAAAGCCACCTTGCTTTGCTCCCGTGAGCGCATACTGGAGTAGAACCAGAGGCAGTAAATGCCTTACCCACAGACTACTTGAGATTCCTCCAATCTATGGAAGTATCTCCCAGCCCTCACTGTTTGCATAGAGCTTACTGAGCTCCCTAACATCTGTACTGATGTTCTGTATCTGGGGAAGGAAGTGCTTCAATTCAACAAGACTCAACTTCTCTGCTTCCCCAGGTCATTGGTTTCCACTAAACCCCCAAGGACACAGACCAGACAAAAGACCACACGGTTTTCTTGTTCGTGCTGGGGATCCTACTGGTATTCCTCCATTGTCCTATACTATGTCAGACATTTGCCAGCATCATTCTCTGTGGACTTAGGCAATATAGAGTTTCTGTTCTGTATTGGTGTCCCACGCCACCTTTCTGTGGTGGTTTTTAGTGACTATGTCCCCTCTAGGCTCATGTATTTGAATCACCTGGTTCCTGGTTAATGATGTTGTTTGGGGATGTTAAAAAATATGGCTTTGATGGAGCAAGTCCATTGCTGGGGCAGGAATTGACTCACACCACTACTAATCTTCTCTCTCTGCTATTATTCCGTGTGCGTGTGTGTGTGTGTGCATGTGTGTGTGTGTAACTATTTTATAGCTCTTGAGCATGAAGTTTGTTGATGACAACATGTTCCAATGCTGTGCAAAATGAATATGTGTGTGCTCTTGGAATTGTGAAACATGCCTGACTTCAGTGCCATGCCGCCAGTGTTTTACTTCCAGGTGAAGACCGTCAAACTGGCACCACCCTATTTTCACGTGCTCCTGGTGACTTAGCAAAGCAAACAGATGTTATCAATGAAATTTTAATCTACAAGGCAGAATGGGTTTTTAATGGTATTTGGAAAACAAGTAAGCATTCCTTTTTGATCATTAAGACACACCCACCACAATCTTGCCTCACACTACCATCCAGCCACCGTTTTACAATCAGCTCTCACTCTGCACTGCATCCACAGCTGATATGTAGAAATACTCAAATCTTGCTAGTTTCTTTTCAATTTTCATAATAAAAATAAATATAGTTCCTTATCTATTATTATTTTTAATTGCAGCATGGCTTCTATACCATGATAGAATATAATACAACTCAAAAAAGAGAGAAGATCACTCAACAGAAAGGGGGCATGCAGCTACTTTTTGTCAGGTAAACACAAGACTCTGTTAAACCCTTCAGAATTTGCGAGTGTTCATAAAGGTGATAACAGAGAAGGCATTACATGCAAATCATGCTACCTAACATAGTATCTGTCAAGGATGGTGACACAGGCACAAAGCAGTGGAACTGAGTAGGGATGTCTTCTCAATAACAAAAACACTTAAAGTTTTAGTATAGGATGGTAAGGATGTGGCTTAATGAATAAGAGCACTATCTGAGCAAGCAGGTGAATTTGAGTTCAGATCCTCAGCACCCACATAACAGATGTTGAGTAGGGCTGATCACCTGTATCCTCAGTGCAGACACAGGAAGACGGCTGATGCTTGCTGCTAGAAGCCTCAACAAAACAGTCTGTTCCAGGTTCAGGGAGAGACGCCATCTCAAAGGACTAAGATGGAAAACAGTAGAGGAACCTGACATCTTCCTCTGCACTTATACAGGCATGGGAACACATACATTGACATACATGTTTACACCAAGCGCCATAGATTGAAAAAGATAGTCACACCTGTTCTAGTTATGTTCTGTTACTCTGATAAAAAAAAAAAAAACACTTTCCCAAAGTGCTTGGCCAGGAAAGGGTTGATTTGGCTCACATGTCCCACCTGCACTCCATCACTGATGGCAGTCAGGGCAGGCAGGCACTCGAGCAGGATCAGGGGCAGGAACCTCAGAGGAAAGCTGCCTGCTGGTTCAGCTTGCTCTCTTACACAACCCAGGACCTCATGCCCATGGATGGCACTACCCAGAGTAGGATAGGCCCAATTTCATCCATTAGCAACTAAGAAAGTACCCCCACAAATATGCCCACAGTCAATCTAATGGTTACAATCCTCAATTAAAATCTATTCTTCCCAGGTGTTTCTAGTTTATGTCAAGTTGACAAAAAGTACCCAGAAGAGCCAGCTAGCTCGGCTCTGGGATAAAAAGCTAGACATGTAGTTATGTGGTTATATTTAAAATACTAAAAAAACAATCAAACCATGAAAACCATTTCTTGATGGTGAGTCCACTGAGAGGTGTACAAATAGTGTTACAATTCTGATATGCCCTAAGCAGTAGGAAAAATTTATTAATAAACTCATTGGTTTTAAAGCCAAGACAACAGAAGAGCCTGAGAAAAATAATCTATCCAAAGAATTTTGGAGACCACAACTACTGATGTTAAATCTTATTCTTTGGGGATGGATGACAGTGCTGATGCAAAGAACAGCCCAACCTGACATTTTGGTTCCAGGTGGTGATGATGGAGCTAACATTATTGAAGAAATAATGCCATGGAAAGACACTAAATAAATACTTTTTGTATGGGGCAATGAAAAATATAAAGAAATGGTTTTCTTTGTCCATAATCAACCTAACTAGTACAGCTGCTGCTGATGCCCAGAGATGGTAGTTTAAAGAGACAGACCAGCCTGGCAGTGGTGGAGAAAGCCTTTAATCCCAGCACTGGGGAGCAGAGGCAGCTGGGTCTCTGAGGTAAAGCACAGCCTGGTCTACAGAGAAAGTTCCACAACAGCCAGGGACACACAGAGAAACCCTGTCTCAAAAATAAGTAAATGAATGAGAAAATCAAATAAATTAAATGTGTAAATCAAAAGAAAAAGAGGAACTTGTAAAATTAAAAGAAGACAGTGCAATTACCACATGATACTCATGATTAATGATGTGTTCTTGCAGAGGTCATTAAGAAAATTTATGCAAAAAGAAGAAGGTCTCAGTGGGAATTCTGGAGGATGACAGGGAATGATCTTGGGCAAAAATGACCAAAAACATTGGATATATACATGAAATTGTCAAAGAAGACTAGCTGAGTTCTAAAAGGAAATTTAATGTAAAATCATTAAAAAAATGGGAAATCTCACCAGTATTGAGTTTCATAAGGGACAAGGGATTTGTTGAAATAAGAGCGGCTGGGCTGTGTACCCAGCACCCCGGCTGCCTGGCTAGCTTATGTCCCAAAATAGCGACACACAAACTGTATTCTTTTACGCACTGCTTGGCCCATTTCTATCTAGCCTCTTCTAGGCTAACTCTTGTACCTGGACTAACCCATTTCTAATAATGTGTGTAAGCACCCCAAAGGTGCACTTACCGGGAAGATTCTAGCCTACGTCCATCCTGGGTCGGAGCTTCATCGTGCGTGTCCTGCTTGAGAGGAGCTGTGTGAAGTCTGTCTGAGGAGTCTTACCTCACTTCCTCTTCCTCCCAGCATTCTGCTCTGTTTACTCCTCCCACAGGGCCAAGCAGTTTCTTTATTGCTTAACCAATGAAATCAACAGATTGATATATGATACTTCCACATCAGGGATTAAATCATCTGCAATGCCAGGAATTCATGAAAATTGTTCATGGTAACTCTGATGAAATCATTTACATTTTAGAAGTAAGATGGCCACTCTGTGGACATTACTAAAACATTATTTGGTTACTTACAATGTTGTAAACAATATTTATGCCAGAATTTGGGAATGAAAACTCAATTATAGATTGACCTTTTAGTGGATTTGACTGTTTACTTCATCTTTAATGGGAAAACCAACCTCTCAATACCATGTTTTACACCTAAGTGCTCCAGGAGAAGGCACAATTATAGTAAGCTCACTTTAAGGCAAATAACTGTATTTCAATTCAGCTCAATACCAGTTTGTAAACAGTGACATAACCTTACTATTACATTTGATAGGAAATCTGAAAACAGATACCAAGATTTCCAGAAATAATATCACTATTTGGTATAATAACAAGTTCATTTTCATCAGCATATATGCTATCTGCCAAAGTTCCCTGCTGAGTTTCAATTTGAAATGTGTAGATCTTCAATTCTCCCTTCAACCTAAAAATATTTTAAATCATGTTTGTTCTCTACATTCATGGGCCTCTTACAGGACCTTCTCAGGTGAGAGCTCACCCTTCACAGTTACACTGGATTCACACCATTAGTTTTTCATAGCACCTACATTGGTGAATCACAATTCTCAGGAACTGAGCATGCAGGCCTGGAGAGATGGCTCAGATGTCTTAATGGTAGAGACTGCTCTTGCAGAGGACCCAAGTTCAGCTCTGAGCACCCATGTTGAATGTCTCATAACACTGTAACCTCAGCTCCTCTGGGCTCCAAGGGCGTGTGTACTCACATGCACATGCCCCAACACGAACCTAGACACATACACATAATCCATAGTTAAAATCCTTGATGTAGATATACTCTAGACATGAGGAGGGAACTACACCTGTGAAATTTCAGCAATATGACTGCTTAAATAGGATCTGAACAATGACAACACCAGTAGACCTTCCAAAGTGGTTGGGGAAATACCAGGAGGCCCCATACCAAGATGAAGAACCACAAACTATAAAGTGCTGAGAGAGGGAGGAATGGTCTTCCCCAAACATGAGCCCCCTAATGGTTATCCAATTCTAAGTGGTCAGACCTAAAATAAATAAGAATTCAAGCAATAATAAACTGACTCTGTAAGATGGATTTATATTTTCATCACTGTGTGTGTTGAGAGAGAGAAAGAGAGCAAAAGGTAACTAAAGAATAAGAGACCTTAAATTTGAAGGGAATGGTGCAACCTGAAAGGAGTTAGAGGAATAATGGCTGATGGCATGCTTATATTGTAATTTTTCAATAATTCCAAATGGTAACAGTAATATTAGAACCAAAATATCTCACCCCACCTCAGGAATTCACTGAGATTGGAGTTATGACCATCAAGCCAGTTGTGTTTAACAAATCCATTTGTTTTTCCAAAGCAATGTCAAATGGCCAACAAAGTTTGTGTTGTTCTCATCCACTATCTTTGTTTGTTTGCTCTTTCTTTTGTTATTTTTTTTTCTATCCTGAAACAGGGTTTCTATGTGTGGCCTTGTGCATCCTGGAACTCACAACGCAGACCAGGTTGGCCTTGAACTCACAGAGATATGTCAGCCTCTGCCTGCCGAGTGCTGGCATTAAAGGGTTTGCCAACACTGCTCTCCTTTTTTCTAGGATGAAATCACACTAAAATAAATACTACTACTTTTTGATATCACTAAATTTGAGCCAGCTCCATAGTTTTAAAAGATTCCCTCTACATGGGTACCATATAATTAAGATTATTATATACTGTAAGGATTTTATTGCATACCTGTATGTGAAGATAATGTATGATTTATACATGGTTTTTTTCAGGGAAGATTATCAATTTTAATTATAGCTTGGAGAGTAATGTGTATCGCAAAACAGTTGTCCTTTTACTGTGGGCAAAACTGACACAAAGTTTCAACTCATGGACTGGATGATTAATTTAGATCCAATTAATATCCGGATTGCAGTTCACAACTAGAACAATAAAGCCTCTATGTACACCAAGTATGAAAGGAGGAAATTAAAAAATCTCTGAAAATGCACACATGAGGACAACACACACACACACACATACACACACACACCCCTTTGTTCTTAGGGCAAGGCCAGCCTGTCCCTACTCCCAGAGCTGATCTCACACAGCTCTCCCCATCACATGCCCTAAGCCCAGATGCTCAGCTCACTCCAGTCATCAGCCTCTTCAAGAGCTGGATCCCTGTCTGTCTCACTCCTGGATCTAGTCCACTAAACAACCACTCAAGACTAATCAAGGGTCTTGTTTATCTATGAAAGATCCAAAGCCACACTGTAGGAAATCAGCTGAAGTCCTCAGCAGGGAAGCCAGTGCTGATATAATCTTACTGAGCTCTTGAGAGATGAACGCCAATACAAAGTGAACAGGTAACCAATACATGCTAATGTGATTTGCTAGTGTACTTAATTATACAAGACAGTAGACACGATCATTGCTCACTAGGTTTCACTTGCTTTCTCTGTGACACTCTAGCAGTTTAGGAGAGTCAGAGTGAGTGAAAATTAATTCATCAGACTATTCCAACAGATGGTTCCTTAGTATGATCAGAAGTCTCAGAGGTTAATGAGAAGATGTACTGGATCTCTGCCTTGCCAAATAGGACACAGTATCAGCTTTTAATAAGCACTGTATAACTGTGTCTGTGTATAAGTAGTGCTACAGCTTTTTTTGTGGTAAATTGGGTGTCAGCATTATTTTCAAGAAAAAGAAAAGGAAGAAAGAAAAACTAAAGAAATTAAAAAAAGATCTTACGAGAATGAAAAAAATGTAAGAGGTAAGAAAAGCCACACTTTTGTCTCAGTGAAGGCACAGTGTTCTTCCTGGGGTCTCAGACCCTCCTCAACCACAACCTTACCACCCTCTTTTCCTGGTCTTTATCCAGGATTAGCTCAGAGGATGTCAATGTGGTGACCGTGTCATTTTTACCCAAACCAGGAAACTGCCTTAGCTAATAAAGCCAATCAGAGCAGAGGTGCACAGGTTTAAAAGGCCTGTGAGGTCACTGAGAGCTCACCTCCTTCATCCTTCAAGGGCTCTGTCCACTCTGCCGTCCTCCAGCCTGAGCAGCCTCCTAAGAAGATGGCAGCAGTCCTGATTCTTCTGACCTTTCTTCTGCCACTTGGAGCTGGTGCAGGTGAGTGAACACCCTGATTCTAGAGGTGCCATCCCATAATACCTCTGTGGAGTCTCTGCCCAGTTCTAGTCAGGAACTTCCTGCACTGAACCAGGAGCTTACTGAACCTCAGTCCCAGACCGTCCCAGACCAACCCAGACCTGGAAGCCTATCACTGGCTAGATAGTCTACAAGGTATGGAGAGGGGCGGTGTCCTCAGCTGACACGGTTTGCACTATCTTCTCTTTGTGTCTCCTGGGGAGTGTATCATCCCTAAAAGGAGAAGTAGCAGAGAAGGCAAAGTTACTAAAATGTATACCATTAACTCTACCTGATCCCAGACCCAGGGCAGCTTTTATGACCAGTCAGCAATGATGTAAGAACACCAGTTGTAGAATATTAGCATTATTTACTTATCTCCAACCTCAGACTACTAAATCTAGAGGACAGGGTGACAAAATGCCTGTGCTGTACACTCCATTACGTTTGCAGTCTAGTTTTGGTTTGGCCCTCCACTTCTTTCTGCAGGTCCCCAGCTACTGCCATTAAACCAGAGGAATTCTATAATATCCCCTAGGCTCTGATTCCCTTTAGCTCTGAGCCACCATTTCAGAAGCTAAGTAAACATTATTAGGAGAAATTTAGAAATCTCTCTCTAAAGACTTTAGGGTAAAAGGTGACAAAATTAGCAGAAATCCAGACAGGAGAGGTGTCTAGATATCCATTACCCGAGAAAGACTAACATGAGCCACCCAGCATCCCCTTGGTCTCTAGAATCATGAAAGAAGTTTGTCCCTTCCATACCCCTCCCTAGATCTTCCCTCCTACCTCATCTCCTGCTCCCAGACACCTCATATTCTTGCCTTTCTTTCAGAGGAGATCATCGGGGGCCATGAGGCCAAGCCCCACTCCCGCCCCTACATGGCATTTATTGAATTTGTGAAAGATGATGGCAGAAGTGATAGCTGCGGAGGCTTCCTGGTAAAAGACAACTTTGTGCTGACAGCTGCTCACTGCATGGGAAGGTGAGGAGAAGGAGCCCATGATTCCTGAGACCCCAACAGGAGTTTCCATATTCTACTCATGGATGCTCCTCTGAAAGCTCACTAGAGGGCAGGGCTGTGACAATGGAAGTCTGTCATCAGGGAAACTTTGAGGTCAAAGGGTGAGGGGTCAGAGGCAGCAGCACAGTTGAGTTGAAAGCAACTACACTGGTCAGACTACAGCAGTGGCTGAGGTTGATAGTGCACATTAGGAGCCAATGCAAACTTTGGAATATTGCCTGAAAACAAGACCAAGTTCTCAGGAGTCTAGTGTTCTTTTAAAAGAAGAGCAGTGGTTTACACCCTGAGGCCCTTCTGTCTCCTCAGTCCTCTCAGCTAGAGCCCCATCTGCCCACACAGCCTCTTACCGCTCCTGCACTGTGTCCTCTCTCACTCCACATCTCCCATCTGCACTCTGCTCTCTGCAGCTCAATGAGAGTCACTCTAGGAGCCCACAACATCAGCTTCCTGGAGGAGACCCAGCAGATAATCCTTGTGGCTAAAGCCATTCCACATCCATATTTCAATCGTAAGGATGTTTCCAGTGACATCATGCTCTTAAAGGTGAGAACTGCCCCCACAGCTCTCTAAGATCTGCTTTGCAGGGATCGCCCCTCCCCTCCTCCTTTCAATCTGTTATTTCCCTTCCTGCCATCCTGACTTTCAAAAGGTCCCTGGCCACCATTCTCCTGCCTGAGCTGCTCTCTCCTGCTTCTTTCCCCACAGCTGGAGAGGAGGGCAAAGAGGACTAAAGCTGTGAGGCCCCTCAACCTGCCCAAGAGTAACGTCCAGGTGAAGCCAGGGGATGTGTGCTATGTGGCTGGTTGGGGACGGTTGGCTCCAAATGGTAAAATCCCAGATACATTGCAAGCGGTAGAGCTGACAGTCCAGAAGGATGAGGAGTGTGAGCTCTGCTTCAAAGGTTGTTACAACAAAGCCACTGCGATCTGTGTGGGGGACCCAAAGATCAAGCGAGCTTCCTTTAACGTAAGTTGGATTCTGGGCTCCATGGGAGAAAGAAATAAATCGGGAACCTAGGGACCAAACATCATGGGACTCTTTTCCTTATTGGCCATTATCTTATTCCCTGGGAACACCAGTCACAGTAACTAACTCGAGCTTCAGAGCTGACAAGGAGCCTTGGTGAAGGCAGTTGGCATAAAGCAGGATTTGCACAGCCCTCCTGACACCCAGGCTCAGGCTTTAGAAAGCCAAGCTCCCTCTGTGTGTCGTCATCATAAGCAGGGGTCTCCTCAGAGCAGGCACCCACATTTGTCAATGGACTGGTCCTCCATGCTTACATCAGGCTCACTCACCTATCCCCATGTTCTTAAACAATGGCTTGGAGCTAAGGATCCCACACACCTTCATAGGGAGTGGATCACAGTGGAGAAAGGGCGGAGGCTGGGCTCAAGAGGGAGATGAAGCCCTAATCCTGTCCACAATCAGAATGGGAACCCCAGGAACCTCAGGCCTGCCCTCCATTTCTCTCAACGTATATTTCATACACCTTGGAGAGGAGCCTGACATGAGAGGGAGGCTGGGACTAGGCTGAACAATAGCTCAGTTCCCTGTGACCCTTCTCCATTCACAGGGGGATTCTGGAGGGCCTCTTGTGTGTAAAAACAGAGCTGCAGGCATTGTATCCTTGGTCTGTTCTGATGGTTCAGCACTGGGAACCTTCACC
Source organism: Alexandromys fortis (assembly GCF_014885135.2). NCBI lineage: Eukaryota > Metazoa > Chordata > Mammalia > Rodentia > Cricetidae > Alexandromys > Alexandromys fortis. Next base: position 801,901 of record NW_026068180.1, read on the forward strand.
AGAGTGTCAAGTTTCCTATCCTGGATAAAGCAAATGATAAAACATAGCTAACTACAGAGCAAACCAGACCCCTCCCTGACGCACCATCTTCCCTACAGCTGAGTCCAGGACTGTCCTAGGACACCAGCAAATCAATAAACGTCACTTTGCAGCATTGAAAGACTGGCTTCCTGCTCATTCACAGGGACCAACTCTGTGCTTAGCAGACCAATGTCCTACTTTTCTTCTCTGCTCACTCCAACACCATACACATCCTCGCCCCAAATCTCAGACATGGCCATTGCACACCTTGTTTCTAGTAGTCTCACTTTGCAGTCCCGGTTCTTCTGACAGGCCCTAAGTTGTGCTTGGGTGTCTCTTTTCATGGTGCTCCGGGTGAACATTTGTACTCCTCTGTGTCATATGGAAGAAAGGAGAGGAAAAGCACCTTTGGTCCTGGAGATATGAAGACAGAGCTGAGGTCACTGTAGATGGTCCTTCCCGGATAGGGTATCTCTGTCCCACTTCTTCATCATTAAAGTGACAGCAGTTTCAGAGAGGTCTGTTTTACATCTAGAATTCATTTTGTATCAACTTCTGGAAACAGGCCAAGTTTCCTCCAGCCTCTTAGCTCCACCCCCATCTTTTTTTTATGCCTGCTCTTATGAGTTATCAGCGTCTATGCTATAAAGTCCAAGCTAATCTGAACATGTCCCTACCTCTTATCCCCCTACCTAGGACACCCAGATCCACATGTGATCCCATTCATTAGAGTCTCAGACCTGTGGTGTCAACCTAAATCATGACCTGGCAGGGAGGGGGCTCACAAATATCCAGGCCAGAAATGTCATCATAGAGGTTCCATGCAGGCCAGGGCTCTCAATGTCGTACAACACATTTACCCCACCTGCCACATGCTCAGATCTAGGGAAGCTCTTCACAATCATCTCAGTCACACCCCCAACCTCCCCATGTGCTCAGCATCCATAGCATCAGGGTCTCTCAGCAGCCAGGAGCTCCTCTGAGCTTGTTCATCTCAATCATTGCCAGCTTCTAGACTATAGTGCCCTGCTGTCGTTTGGTTGATGTCAGTCTTTGACATCCACAAGGCAAAAGAACTAAAAATCTCTACCGTTTCATATGTCAACACTGAAGTGTATGAACTTTGAAAATGGCCTTAGGCAATTAGCTTCTATGGTAAACTATTCAGAAAATCAGCATTCCACCCCACCAGCCGTTGGCAGTAACTAGAGAATAACCCAACTAAGATGGCCTCTTTCTATTTAATTGAAAGGTAGCAGATTATAGAATCAGTATGCAGATTTAAATCCTATGAGATGCACATATACAGAAACATAATTCAGAAACAGAACATAATATAAATCAGTAGGTCATGAAATAAAGACAAATGAACAAATGGTGTGGAGAAGTTCCTGTGATGTTTCAACATTCTTGGTTACTGCATCCATAATTCCTAAGTCTGCCTGGGCTTCTCATTGTTAGGAAGCTCTTGGCATGAGACTGTATCAAGAATGTGTGTCTTTTTCTTAAATAAAAGTCTCCATATGATGGATTCACATTGTTTAAAAAAAACGAAGCTTCTAGGCATGAATGCTCTTGCCTTAATCCAGCACTGGGGAGGCAGAGTCAGGCAGTTGTCTGACTCCAAGGCTATAAGAGAGAGACTCTGTCTCAAACAAACAAATAATAATTTTTAAATTAACTTAAATAATCATAAAATTCCAAGCACCCCTGGCTCAGGGTCCTGTGCTGTCAGACATTTAACAGATAACATGAGTGGCAGATACTGCTCAATGCCTGCTCATCCCAAACAGACAGAGCATCACATTCTTCTGGGAGATGGAAGAAAATCTCCATTTGTATCAGGTAACTTTCAAACTCAAGCTTTTATTAGGAAGAAATGTAGGTGGCACACATCTTCTGATAGAGAATGGAAAAATAAACCCTGCCCAGAAGACAGACTAAGGATCCAGCTCCTTTGGAGACAACAAATACAAAGAAGAGTGCAGAATCAAAGAAAAATGCATGTGAAAAATCGCATGGTCACATGCGTATTCAGCTTAGACATCATATTTACATTGAGGAGAAGGTTCTATGGCTTAAAATAATGTTGAAAACCATTATTGTTTATGTTTTAGAGTGGAGATAAAATAGTTTTCTACCAAAAGGTAGTAACTAACCCGAGGAACAGCATCAAAGATGTTGGGATGGAGGCTGAATTGAGCCTAGGATTCCTTGAGCAAATGACCTCAATGATATCTAATCTGTGGTCAGTCACTTTCTGATATTCCACAGAAAAGGTGAGCCCATGCTTAGACTCCCTCTGGAGAGAACCTCCTGGGCTCCTCCCACTACTGCATGGTGAAGGTGTCAAAGCCACAATGCTTTGCTCCCCTGAGCACACATTAGAGTGGATTCAGAGGCTGTAAGTGTCGTAAATACAAACTACTTCAGATTCCTCTAGTCTGTGGATGTGTCTCCCAGTTCTCACCATTTGCTTGGAGTTTATTCAGCTCCCCTAACATCTATACTGATGTTCTACACCTGGGAAAGGAAATGCTTCAATTCATCAAGACCCAACTTCTCTGCTCCCCCAGGCCATTGCAATCCAGCAAGCCAGAGAGCCTAAGACTCCCCTGAAGGACCGGAACAAGAAAACAGGACTTCTTAATTGTGCTGGGGAACACATACCATTATACCTGCATTGTTCTGTCCAATGTCATACTTCTGCAAGCACCATTTCTGTGGACCTAGAGAATATAGAGTTTCTGTTTTATGTTTGTGTCCCATGCCACCTTTTTTTTGGTGGTTTTTAGTGACTGTGTCCCTGTTAGGCTCATGTATTTGAGCACCTGGGTCCCAGTTGATGCTGCTGCTCAGGGTATTAGAGAATATGGCCATGGTGTAGCAATTACATTGCTGTGGCTGGCTTTGACTCACACCATTACCAGTTCTCTCTCTCTCTCTACTATGGTTCTCTCTCTGTGTTGTGTGTGTGTGTGTGTGTGTGTGTGTGGCACATGCATATGTTTATGTGTGTGTAACTGTATTGTACGATTCTTGATAATGTTGTTCTAATACTGTGCAATATGAATATTTGTGTGTTCTTCATGTTGTTAAACATGCATGACTGCAGTGTGATGCTGCTAGCCAATGTTTTTTTTTTCTTTTTTCTTTTTTTTTTTTACAAGTGAAGACCATCAAACTGGCAACATTATATTTTCATGGAGACGTAGCAAACCAAACAGAGGTTATCAGTGATATTTTAATCTACATTGCCAAATGGGTTTTTAATGGTATTTGGAAAACAAGTTAGAATTCCTCTTTGAGTATTAGGAACAAACGCACTGGAACCTTGCCTCACATACCACAACCCAGCTACCATTCTTTGAATAGGCTCTCACTCCACACTGCATCCACAGCTGAGATGCTGAAATACTCAAATCTTGCTTTCTATTTTCTTTTCAATTTTTATAGTAGAAATAATTATAGTTCTTTATCTCTTATTATTTCTAATTGCAGCATGGCTTCTATACTATGATAGAATATAATACAACTCAAAAAAGAGAGAAGATCTCTCAAGGAAAAGGAGTCAGGCAGGTACTTTTTGTCAGGTAAAGACAAGACTCTGTTAAAACTTTCAGAATTTGCGAGTGTTCATAAAGGTGATAACAGAGAAGGCATTACATACAAATGGTGCTACCTGACATAGTAGCTGTCAAGGAAGGCAACACAGGACAAAGCAATGGAACTGAGAAGGGACATCTTCTCAGTAACAACAAACACTTAAAGTTTTATTTTAGGATGATGAGGATATGGTTCCATGGGTAAGAGCACTATCTGAACAAGGTGGAGAATCTGAGTTCAGATCCCAGCACCAGCATAAAAGATGCTGATTAGGGCTGATGTGCCTGTATCCTCAGTGCAGACACAGGAAGACTGCTGATGCTTGCTGCTAGCAGCCTCAACAAAACAGTCTGTTTCAGGTTCAGGGAGAGAAGCCATTTCAAAGGACTAAAATGGAAAACAGTAGAGGACCCTGACATCTTTCTCTGTACTCATACAGGCATGAGACAACTACAACGACATACATGTGTACACACAAGCACCACACATTTAAAGAGATAGTCACACCTGGTCTAGTTATGTTCTTTATTCTGATAAAAACACTGTCCAAAAGCGCTTGGCCAGGAAAGGGTTGATTCGGCTCACCTGTCCCACCTGCACTCCATTGCTGATGGAAGTCAGGGCAGGCAGGGGCTCGAGCAGGAGCAGAGGCAGGAACCTCAGAGGAAAGCTGCCTGCTGGTTCAGCTTGCTTTCTTACACAACCCAGGACCGCAGGCTCATGGATTGCCCTACCCACAGTGGGCTAGTTCCAGTTCCATCCATTAGCAATTCAAAAGTACCGCACAAACATGCCCACAGTCAAACTAATGGGCACAATCCTCAATTGAGAGCTCCTCTTCCGGTGTTTCTAGTTTATGTCGAGTTGACAGAAAGTACCCAGCACAGCTGGTTAGATAGGCTCTGTGGTAAAAAGCTAGATATGTGGTTATGTGGTTATATTTAAAATAATAAAACAAAACAAACTGTGAAAACCGTTTCATGATAGTGAGTGCACTGAGAGGTGTACAAATAGTATTCCAATTCTGATATGCCCTAAGGAGTGAGGAATATTTATTAATAATCTCATTGGGGTTCACCAGACTACAACCAAGAGAACAGAACAAACTGAGAAAAATTCTATCCAAAGAATTTTGGAGACCAGAATTACTCATGTTAAATCTTATTCTTTGGGGATGGATTGCAGTGCTGATGCTAAGAACAGCCCAACCTGATATTTGGTTCCAGGTAGTAATAATGGAGCTAACGTCATTGAAGAGATAACACCCTTGAAGACGCGAAATAAATACATTTTTTTTTGTATGGCTCAGTGGAAAATATATTGAAGTTGTTTTCTTTGTTCATAATCAACCTAACTAGTACAGCTGCTGCTGATGCCCAGCGATGGTGCTTTAAAGAGACAGACCAGCCTGGCAGTGGTGGAGAAAACTTTAATCCCAGCCCTGGGAGCAGAGGCAGCTGGGTCTCTGAGGTAAAGCACAGCCTGGTCTACAGAGAAAGTTCCACAACAGCCAGGGACACACAGAGAAACCCTGTCTCAAAAATATGTAAATGAATGAACAAATCAAATAAATTAAAAATGTAAATCAAAGGAAAATAAGAGGAACTTGTAAAATTAAGAGAAGACAGTGCAATTACCACATGATACTCATGAATAATGATGTGTCCGTGCAGAAGTCATCAAGAAAATTTATGAAAAAGGAAGAAGGTCTCAGTGGGAATTTTGGGGGAGGACAGGGGATGAATTTGATAAAAAATGCCAAAAACTTTGGACACAAATATAAAATTGTCAAAAAAGACAAGCTAAGTTCTAAAAGAAAAATTAATGCAAAATCATTAAAGACTGGGTAATTTCTGCAGTACTCAGTTTCATAAGGGACAAGGGATTAAATCATCCTCAATGCCAGGAATTCCTGAAAAGTGTTCATGGTAACTCTGATGAAATCATTTACATTTTAGAAGTAAGATGGCCATTCTCTGGACATTACCAAAACATTATTAGGTTACTTACAATGTTGTAAGCAGTATTTATGCCAGAATTTGGGAATGAAAACTCAATTATAGATTGACCTTTTAGTGGATTTGACTGTTTATTTCATCTTTAACAGGAAAACCAACCTCCCAATACCATGTTTTATACCTAAGTGCTCCAGGAGAAGGTGGTATTATGGTAAGCTCAATTTAAGACAAATAATTGCATTTCAATGCAGCTCAATACCGGTTTGTAAACAGTGATATTACCTTGCTCTTACATTTGACAGAAAAACTGAAAACAGATACCAAGATTTCTAGAAATACTATCACTATTTGGTATAATCACAAGTTCATTTTCATTAGCATACATATTATCTGCCAAAGTTCCCTGCTGAATTTCAATTGGAAATGCCTTGATCTGCAATCATTCTTTCAACCTAAAAATAGTTTCAATCATGTACGTTCTCTGCATTCATGGGCCTCTTACAGGACCTTCTCTGAAACAGGAGCTCACCCTTCACAGTCACACTGGATTCACGCCATCAGCTTTTCATAGCACCTACATTTGTGGTCACAGATATTGGGAACTGATCATACAGGCCTGGGGAGATGACTCAGAAGTCTTAATGGTAGAGACTGCTCTTGCAGAGACCCAAGTTCAGTTCTGAGCACCCATGTTGAATGTCTCATAACACTTGTAACCTCAGCTCCTCCGGCCTCCAAGGGCGTGTGTACTCACATGCACATGCCCCAACTGGAACACAGACACATACACATAATCCATAGTTAAAATCCTTGATGTAGATATCCTCTAGACATGATGAGGGAACTACACCTGTGAAATTTCAGCAATATGACTGCTTAAATAAGATCTGAACAATGTCAACACCAGTAGATCTTCCAAAGTGGTTGGGGAAATACCAGGGGGCCCCATCCCAAGATGAAAAGCAACAAACTATAAAGTGCTGAGAGAGGGAGAAATAGTCTTTCCCAAAGATGAGCCCCTCTAATGGTTATCCAATCCTAAGTGGTCAGACCTAAATGAAATATGAATTCAAGCAATAATAAACTGACTCTGTATGCTTTATTTATACTTCATCACTATGTATGTTGAGAGAGGGAGAGAGAGAGAGAGAGAGAGAGAGAGAGAGAGAGAGAGAGAGAGAGAATGATAACTAAAGAATAATAGACCTTGAATCTGAAGGGAATGGAGCACCAGAAAGGAGTTAGAGGGATAATGGCTGATGGCATGCTTATATTTTAATTTTTCAATAATTCCAAATGGTAAGGCCACTAAGAGTATAATTAGAACCAAAATATCTCACCCCATCTCAGGAATTCACTGAGATTGGAGCTCTGTCCGTCAAGCCAGTTGTGTTTAACAAGTCCATTTGTTTTTCCAAAGCAATGTCAAAAAGCTCACAATTTTTGTGTTGTCCTCATTCACTATTTTTGTTTGTTTGCTCTTTCTTTTTTTTTTCTTCTATCTATCCTGAAACAGGGTTTCTATGTGTGTCCCTGTACATGCTGGAACTCACTATATGGAGCAGGTTGGCCTTGAACTCACAGAGATATGTCTGTCTCTTCTGCCGAATGCTGGCATTAAAGGGTTTGCCAACACTGCTCTCCTTTTTCTAGGATGAAATCACACTAAAGTAAATACTACTACTTAGCTGTGTTCACTTTAGTTATTCGATATCACTAAATTGGAGCTCGTTCATGGTTTTAAAAGATTACCTCAAAATGGATACAATATAATTAAGATATTATATTCTGTAATGATTTTATTGCATACCTGTATGTGCAGATAATGTATCATTTATATACATGGTTTCTTTTTAGGGAGAAATTATCAATTTTTATTATAGCTTGTATACTAATGTGTATCCCAAAACAGTTGTCCCTTCATTGTGGCCCAAAACTGATACAGAGTTCCACCCCATGGACTGGATAATTAATTTAGATCCAATTAATAGCCAGATTGCAGTTTACAACTAAGACAAGAAAGCATCTATGAACACCAAGTATGAAAGGAGGAAATTAAAAAATCTCTGAAAAAGCTATGGAGATAAAACAGGACCCAGGGTGCTCTGGGGTTGTTCTGGATGTGTATGCTTAAACACACACACACACACACACAAATGAACACTCACGCATACACACACTCACGCATGCAGGTACGCACACATTTGCACATGCGCATATGAGCACAACACACACACACAAACACACACACATACATACACACACACCTCTTTTCTTAGGGCAAGGCCAGCCTGTCCCTACTCCCAGAGCTGATCTCACACAGCTCTCCCATCGCATGCCCTAAGCCCAGATGCTCAGCTCACTCCAGTCATTATCAGCCTCTTCAAGAGCTGGATCCCTGTCTGTCTCACTCCTGGATCTAGTCCACTAAACAACCACTCAAGACTAATCAAGGGTCTTGTTTATCTATTAAAGATCCAAAGCAACACTGTAGGAAATCCACTGAAGTTCTCAGCATGGAAGCCAGTGCTAATCTAATCCTACTGAGCTCCTGAGAGATGAATGCCAATACAAAGTGAACAGGTAACCAATACATGCTAATGTGATTTGTTAGTGTACTTAATTATACAAGACAGTAGACACGATCATTGCCCACAAGATTTCACTTGCTTTAGAGATTTCTCTGTGACACCCTAGCAGTTTAGGAGAGTCAGAGAGAGTGAAGTTTAATTTATCAGACTATTCCAACAGATGTTCCTCAGTATGATCAGAAGTCTCAGAGCTTAATGAGAAGATGTACTGAAACTCTGCCTCTCCAGATAGGACACAGTATCAGCTTTTAATAAGCACTGTATAACTGTGTCTGTGTATAAGTAGTGCTATAGCTGTTTTGTGGTAAATTAGGTGTAACCAATATTTTTTCTAAAAAAAGAAAAGGGAGAAAGAATAAACCAAAGAAATAAAAAACATCTTACCACAATGGAAAAAAAAATGTAAGAGATAAGAAAAGCCACACTTTTGTCTCAGTGAAGGCACAGTAGACTTCCTGGGGTCTCAGACCCTCCTCAACCACAACCTTAACACCCTCTTTTCCTGGTCTTTATCCAGGATTAGCTCAGAGGATGTCATGTGGTGACAGTGACATTTATACCCAAACCAGGAAACTGCTGTAGACACTAAAGCCAATCAGAGCAGAGGTGCACAGGTTTAAAATGCCTGTGAGCTCACTGAGCGCTCACCTCCTTCATCCTTCGAGGGCTGTGTCCCCTCTGCCCTCCTTCAACCTGAGAGCCTTCCTGGGAAGATGGTAGCAGCCTTGATTCTCCTGACCTTTCTTCTGTTGCTTGGAGCTGGTGCAGGTGAGTGAACCAACCCCCCTGTCCCAGAGAGATTCCATCCCATAATACCTCTGTGGAGTCTCTGCCCAGCTCTAGTCAGGAACTTCCTGCACTGAACCAGGAGCTTCCTGAACCTCAGGTCCCAGACCAACCCAGACCTGGAAGCCTGTCACTGGCTAGATCCTCAACAAGGTCTGAAGAAGAGCGGAGTCCTCAGAGGACACGGTGGGCACTAGCTTCTCCCTGCTCTTCGTGTTTCCTAGACAGTGTACCATCCCCAAAAAGAGATGAAGCAGAGAATGCAAAGTTACTAAATGTATACCAATAACTCTACCTGAGCCCACACTCAGGGCAGGTTTTATGACCAGTCAGCAATGACATAAGCCTACCAGCTGAAGAATATGAGCAGTATTTATTAATCTCCACCCTCAGGCTACTAAATCTAGAGGACAGGGTGACAAGATGCCTGTGCTGTACACTCCATTACCTTTGCAGTCTGGTTTTGCTTGGCCCTCCACTTTTTTCTGTAGGTCCCCAGCTACTGCTATTATACCAGCTGAATCCTACAATATCCCCTAGGCTCTTAATCCCTTGAGCTCTGAGCCTCTAGCCCTCCAGCTAAGTAAAAATCATTCTTCCATGCAACGAATTCATTTACTGAGATCCTAGGGTATGATGAGCATCAGAAGAGGAGAACTTTAGAAATCCCTCTCTAAAGACCTTGGGGTAAAAGTTGACGAAATTAGCAGAAATCAAGACAGGAGAGACGTCCGGAGAACCATGGAGAACCATTACCTGAGAAAGACTAACATGAGCCACTCAGGATCCCCTCGTCTCTAGCATCATGAAGAAGAAATCTGGTTCCTCCATGTATTTGTAAAGTAGGGACTGGAGGACAAGTCCTACCCACCCCTTCCCAGACAGGGCACTGAGGCTTCAGACTCAGCAAAGATTATTCTATGTGCAAGGAATTTTGTCCACAACAGTCTTGGGAAACTGTAGATCTCACCGTTCACCTCTCCCTAGATCTTCCTTCCTATCTCATCTGCTGCTCCCAGACACCACATATTCTAGTCTTTTCTTTCAGAGGAGATCATCTGGGGCCATGAGGTCAAACCCCACTCCCGCCCCTACATGGCATTTATTGAATGTGTGAATGATGATGGCAGAAGTTATAGATGCGGAGGCTTCCTGGTAAAAGACAACTTCGTGCTGACAGCTGCTCACTGTATACGAAGGTGAGAAGAAGGAGCTATGCTTCCCCAAGTCTAGTTTCCATCTCCTACCCGTGGATGCTCCTCTGGGAGCTCACTGCAGGGCAAGGCTGTTACAATGGAAGATTGTCATCAGGGAAACTGTGGTCAAAGGGTGAGGGGTCAGAGGCAGCAGCACAGTTGAGTTGAAAGCAACTACACTGGTCAGACTACAGCAGTGGTTGAGGTTGAAAGTGCACATTCAGAGTCAATGCAAACTTTGGAATATTGCCTGAAAACAAGACCAAGTTCCCAGGAGTCTAGTGTTCTTTTAAAGGAAGAGCAGTGGTTTGCACCCTGAGGCCCTTCTGTCTCTTCAGTCCCCACAGATAGAGCCCCACCCTGCCCACCCAGCCTCTTACAGCTCCTGCACTCTCTCACTCCACATCTTGTATCTGCCCTCTGCTCTCTGCAGCTCAATGAGAGTCACTCTAGGAGCCCACAATATCAGCTTCCCGGAGAAGAGCCAGCAGATCATCTCTGTGGCTAAAGCCTTCCCACACCCAGACTACAATTTTAAGGATGACTCCAGTGACATCATGCTCTTAAAGGTGAGAACTGCCAGCACAGCTCTCTGTGCTCTGCTTGCTGCAGGGATCGCCCCTCCCCTCCTCCTCTCATTCTGTTCTTTTTTTCCTGACATCCTGGCTTTCATTGGGTCCCAGGAACCAGTCTCTTGGCTGAGCTGCTCTCTCATTCTTCTTTCCCCACAGCTGGAGAGGAGGGCAAAGAGGACTAATGCTGTGAGGCCCCTCAGGCTGCCCAGGGGTAATGTCCACGTGAAGCCAGGGGATGTGTGCTATGTGGATGGTTGGGGACAGTTGGCTCCAAATGGTAAACTCTCAGATACGTTGCAAGAGGTAGAACTGAGAGTCCAGAAGGATCAGGAGTGTGAATACCACTTTCGTCGTCGTTACAACAAAGCTACTGCGATCTGTGTGGGGGACCCAAAGATCAAGCGAGCTTCCTTTCTTGTAAGTTGCATTGTCCTCTCTGGGTTACATGGGGGAAAAAAAGCAATCTGAAACCTGGGGACCAAAATCAAGGGACTCTTTTCCCCATTGGCCATTATCTTATTCCCTGGGAACACCAGTCACAGTAACTAACTCGAGGCTCAGAGCTGACAAGGAGCCTTGGTGAAGGCAGCTGGCATAAAGCAGGATTTGCACAGCCCTCCTGACTCCCGGGCCCAGGCTTTAGAAAGCAGAGCTCCATCTGTGTGTCATCATCATAAGCAGGGGTCTCCTCAGAGCAGGCACCCACATTTGTCAATGGACTGGTCCTCCATGCTCACATCAGGCTCATTCACCTGTCCCCATGTTCTTAAACAATGGCCTGAAGCTGAGGGTGTGACACACCTTCTTAGGGAGTGGATCACAGTGGAGAAAGGGCAGAGGCCAGGCTCAGGAGGGAGGTGAAGCCCTAATTCTCTCCACAATCAGAATGGGCACCCCAGGGACCCCAGGCTTGCCCTCCAATTCTCTCAACGCACATTTCACACACCTTGGAGAGGATCCTTGACATGAGAGGGAGGCTGGGACTAGGTTGAACAACAACCCAGTTTCCTGTGACCCTTCTCCATTCACAGGGGGATTCTGGAGGGCCTCTTGTGTGTAAAAACAGAGCTGCAGGCATTGTGTCCTTGGTTCGTAAGGATGGTTCAGCACCAGGAACCTTCACCAGAGTGTCAAGTTTCCTATCCTGGATAAAGATAATGATAAAACATAGCTAACTACAGAACAAACCAGACCCCTCCCTGACGCACCATCTTCTCTACAGCTGAGTCCAGGACTGTCCTGGGACACCAGCAAATCAATAAATGTCACTTTGCAGCATTGAAAGACTGGCTTCCCTTCCTGCTCATTCACAGGGACCAACTCTGTGCTTAGCAGACCAATGTCCTACTTTTCTTCTCTGCTCACTCCAACACCATACACGTCCTCGCCCCAAATCTCAGGCATGGCCATTACACACCTTGTTTCTAGTAGTCTCACTTTGCAGTGCCTGCCCTTCTGACCGGCCCAAAGTTGAGCTAGGGTGTCTCTTTTCGTGGGACTCAGTATGGACATTTGTCCTCCTCTGTGTCATATGGAAGAAAGGAGAGGAAAACACCATTGGACGTGGAGATATGAAGATAGAGCTGAAGTCACTGTCAATGGTCCTTCCCGATAGGGTATCTCTGTCCCACAGCTTCATCCTTTGTCTCACCAGCAGGGCAACTGTCGTTCTTCAGAGTGTAGGACATCGGAATTAACACGCAACACAACTTCAGGTTCTGCAGACAAGCCTTTAATTCCACTTTCTCACAAGTATATATAGCCTTCAGCAGAGGAGCCAAACCAGTAATAGCAGGAAGCTCATCACGGTAACTCAATGGCTTAGGAGTAAACATCCTTAGAAACATTGCTGACAACAACAGATTGTTCCTGTTTTTGTTCCTGTTTTCAACCAACTTCAAAAGTGCAAAACAGATCAAGTGTGGGTGCAAAGGCCTGTCCTATAGGGACCCAACAATCCTTAAAGTAACAGCAATTTCAGAAAGGTCTGTTTAACATCTTGAATTCATTTTGGTATCCTCTTCTGGACACAGGGCAAAGCTTCCTCCAGCCTCTTCTTTTTTATGCCGGATCCTATGAGTTATCAGTATCTATGATTTAAAGTCCAAGCTAATCTGAATATGTCCCTACTTCTTATCCCCCTTCCTAGGACACCCAGATCCACATGTGATCCCATTCATTAGAGTCTCAGACCTGTGGGGTCAACCTAAATCATGACCTGGCAGGGAGGGGCTCACAAATATCCAGGCCAGAAATGTCATCAAAGAGGTTCCATGCAGGCCAGGGCTCTCAAAGTCTGTCCAACACCTTTTATCCCATCTGCCACATGCTCAGATCTAGGGAAGCTCTTCACAATCATCTCAGTCACACCCCCAACCTCCCCATGTGCTCAGCATCCATAGCATCAGGGTCTCTCAGCAGCCAGGAGCTCCTCTGAGCTTGTTCATCTCAATCATTGCCAGCTTCTAGACTATAGTGCCCTGCTGTCGTTTGGTTGATGTCAGTCTTTGACATCCACAAGGCAAAAGAACTAAAAATCTCTACCGTTTCATATGTCAACACTGAAGTGTATGAACTTTGAAAATGGCCTTAGGCAGTTAGCTTCTATGGGAAATTATTCAGAAAATCGGATTCCACCCCACCAGGAGTTGGCAGTAACTAGAGAATAACCCAACTGACATGACCTTCTTGTATTTATTTGCAAGGTAGCAGATTACAGAATCAGTATGCAGATTTAAATCCTATGAGATGCACCTATACAGAAACATAATTCAGAAACAGAACAGAATATGAATCAGGAGGCCTTGAAATAAAGAGAAATAAAAAATGGTGTGGAGAAGTTCCTGTGATGTTTCAACATTCTTGGTTACTGCTGCATCCATAATTCCTAAGTCTACCTGGGCTTCTCATGGGAAGTTCTTGGCATGGGACTGTAGCAAGAATGTGTGGCTCTTTCTTTAATAAAACTATCCCTATCTTGGACTCACATAGTTTAAAAAAAACAAAAACAAAAATGAAGTTTCGAGTCAGGAATGCTCTTGCCTTAATCCAGCACTGGGGAGGCAGAGATAGGGAGATGGCTGACTCCAAGGCTATAAGAGAGAGACTCTGTCTCAAACAAACAAATAAGAATTCTTAAATTACCTGAAATAATCATAAACTTCCAAGCATCCCTGGCTCAGGGTCCTGTGCTGTCAGACATTTAACAGATAACATGAGTGGCAGATACTGCTCAATGCCTGCTCATCCCAAACAGACAGAGCATCACATTCTTCTGGGAGATGGAAGAAAATCTCCATTTGTATCAGGTAACTTTCAAACTCAAGCTTTTATTAGGAAGAAATGTAGGTGGCACACATCTTCTGACAGAGAACGGGAACATAAACCCTGCTCTGGAGACAGACTAAGGATCTAGCTCCTTTGGAGACAACAAATACAAAGCAGAGTGCAGAATCAAAGAAAAATGCATGTGAAAAATCGCATGGTCACATGCGTATTCAGCTTAGACGTCATATTTACATTGAGGAGAAGGTTCTATGGCTTAAAATAATGTTGAATACCATTATTGTTTATGTTTTAGAGTGGAGATAAAATAGTTTTCTACCAAAAGGTAGTAACTAACCCGACAAACAGCATCAAAGATGTTGGGATGGAGGCTAAGTTGAGCCTAGGATTCCTTGAGCAAATGACCTCAATGATATCTAATCTGTGGTCAGTGACTTTCTGATTTTCCACACAAAGATGAGCCCATGCTTAGACTCCCGCTGGAGAGAAACTCCTGGGCTCCTATCACTACTGTATGGTGAAGGTGTCAAAGCTACAATGCTTTGACCCGCCCAGCAGGTCCTAAGTTATTCCTGGGTCTTGAAGAGGCAGTATCTGAAAGACATGGAGGGAGAGAGAAACGGACGCCAAGCAGTATTCCTTGTCAAGGCATGCCCTTTATTGGAGCAGGTTTTATGTCTTATATACTCTTCAGTGAGGAGCTTGGGCAGGGGGGAACTGAGGAAGGGGGAAAGGGAGGAAGGAAAGAAGGGGCTCAGTGGCTAGGTAGCTAAGCTGGGCAGTTGCAAGGTCAGTGGCTAGAGCACCTGCTGTTAGTGATAAGCAGCAAATAAAGAAGACAGTCTGAGGTGCCCTCTGAAGCTTGAATCTCCAAGGTCAGCATACAACGTCTTAGTTAACTTTGTAAGTTTTCTGTCTCAAGATTTCCACCTCAAGGCCCTGTGAGACGTGAGAAAGGAGAAGCCTGAAATGGCTCCTGACAATGCTTTGCTCCCTTGAGCACTTATTACAGTGGATTCAGGGGCTGTAAATGTCGTAAATACAAACTGCTTCAGATTCCTCTAGTCTGTGGATGTGTCTCCCAGTCCTCACCATTTGCAGATATTTTATTCAGCTCCCCTAACATCTGTACTGATATTTTACACCTGGGAAAGAAAATGCTTCAACTCATCAAGACCCAACTTCTCTGCTACCCCAGGCCATTGCAATCCAGCAAGCCAGAGAGCCTAAGACTCCCCTGAAGGACACAGAACAGACACAAGGACACCGGTCTTCTCAATTGTGCTGGGGAACACATACAGTTATACCTGTATTGTTCTGTCCAATGTCATACTTCTGCGAGCACCATTTTCTGTGGACTTAGAGAATATAGAGTTTCTGTTTCATATTTGTGCCCCATGCCACCTTCCTTTGGTCGTTTTTAGTGACTATGTCCCTGTTAGGCTCATGTATTTGAGCACTTGGTGCTCAGTTGATGCTGCTGCTTGGGGATATTAGAAAATATGGCATTGGTGTAGCAATTCCATTGCTGTGGCAGGCTTTGACTCACACCATTACCAGTTCTCTCTCTCTCTACTATGGTTCTCTCTCTCTCTGTCTCTCTCTCTCTGTCTCTCTCTCTCTGTCTCTCTGTCTCTCTGTCTCTCTCTCTCTCTCTCTCTCTGCGCACACACACGCATGTGTTTATTGTGTGTAACTGTATTGTATGGTTCTCGAGAATGCTGTTCTCATCCTGTGTTAATATCAATATTTGTGTGCTCTTCCAGTTGTTAACCATGCCTGACTGCAGTGTGATGCTGCCAGTGTTTTATTTTCCATGTAAGGACAGTCAAACTGGCACCATCATATTTTCATGGAGACGTAGCAAACATAGAGGTCATCAGTAATATTTTAATGTACATTGCCAATGGGTTTTTAATGGTATTTGGAAAACAAGTAAGAATTCCTATTTGAGTATTAGGCACACACACACCAGAACCTAGCCTCACACACCACAACCCAGCTACCATTCTTTGAATAGGCTCTCACTCTGCACTGCATCCACAGCTGAGATGCTGAAACACTCAGATCTTGCTTTCTATTTTCTTTTAAATTTTCATAGTAGAAATAATTATAGTTGCTTATCTCTTATTATTTCTAATTGCAGCATGGCTTCTATACCATGATAGAATATAATACAACTCAAAAAAGAGAGAAGATCTTTCAAGTGAAAGGGGGCATGCAGCTACTTTTTGTCAGGTAAATACTAGAGTCTGTTAAAACTTTCAGAATTTGCAAGTGTTCATAAAAGTAATAACAGAGAAGGCATTACATGCAAACCATGCTACCTGACATTGTAGCTTTCAAGGACGGCAACACAGGACAAAGCAATGGAACCTAGAAGAGACATCTTCTCAGTAACAACAAACACTTAAAGTTTCATTTTAGGATGGTGAGGATATGGTTCAGTTGGTGTGAGCACTATCTGAACAAGGAGGAGAATCTGAGTTCAGATCCCAGCACCATCGCTTCTCGGCCTTTTGGCTAAGATCAAGTGCAGATCCCAGCACCAGCATAAAAGATGCTGATTAGGGTTGATGCGCCTGCATCCTAGTGCAGACACAGGAAGACTGCTGATGCTTGCTGCTAGAAGCCTCTACCAGTCTGTTCCAGTTTCAGGGAGAAACCCCATCTCAAAGGACTAAGATGGAAAACAGTAGGGGACCCTGACATCTTGCTCTGTACTCATACAGGCACGGGACACATACTCTGACATACATGTGTACACACAAGCACCATGCATTTAAAGAGATAGTCACACCTGGTCTAGTTATGTTCTTTATTCTGATAAAAACACTGTACCAAAGTGCTTGGCCAGGAAAGCGTTGATTTGGCTCACATGTTCCACCGGCACTCCATCACTGATGTAAGTCAGGGCAGGCAGGTGCTCGAGCAGGAGCAAAGTCAGCTAGTTCAGCTTGCTTTCTTACACAACGCAGGACCGCATGCTCATGGATTGCACTACCCACAGTGGGCTAGTCCCAGTTCCATCCATTAGCAACCAAATAGAACCCCCACAAACATGCCCACAGTCAATATAATGGACACAATCCTCAATTGAGGTCTCTTCTTCAGGTTTTTTAGTTTATGTTGAGTTGACAGAAAGTATCCAGCACAGCTGGTTAGATAGGCTCTGTGGTAGAAAGCTAGATATGTGGTTATGTGGTTATATTTAAAATAATAAAACAAAACAAACTGTGAAAACCGTTTCATGATAGTGAGTGCACTGAGAGGTGTACAAATAGTATTCCAATTCTGATATGCCCTAAGGAGTGAGGAATATTTATTAATAATCTCATTGGGGTTCACCAGACTACAACCAAGAGAACAGAACAAACTGAGAAAAATTCTATCCAAAGAATTTTGGACACCAGAATTACTCATGTTAAATCTTATTCTTTGGGGATGGATTGCAGTGCTGATGCTAAGAACAGCCTAACCTGATATTTGGTTCCAGGTAGTAATAATGGAGCTAACGTCATTGAAGAGATAACACCATTGAAGACGCGAAATAAATACATTTTTTTTGTATGGCGCAGTGGAAAATATATTGAAGTTGTTTTCTTTGTCCATAATCAATCTAACTAGTATAGCAGCTGCCGATGCCCAGAAATGGCAGTTTAAAGAGACAGACCCAGCCTGACAGTGGTTGAGAAAACTTTAATCCCAGGTCTGGGGAGCAGAGGCAATTGGTATCTGAGGTAAAGCCCAGCCGAGTCTACAGAGAAATTTCCACAACAGCCAGGGATACACAGAGAAACCCTGTCTCAAAAATAAGTAAAGGAATGAACAAATCAAAAAATTTAAAATGTAAATCAAAAGAAAATAAGAGGAACTTGTAAAATAACAGAAGACAGTGCAATTTTACCACACGATACTCATGATTAATGATGTGTTCTTGCAGAAGTCATCAAGAAAATTTACGAAAAAGGAAGAAGGTCTCAGTGGGAATTGTGCGGGATGAGAGGGGATGAATTTGAGAAAAAATGACTAAAAACATTGGATCCTATATAAAATTGTCAAAGAAGACAAGCTAAGTTCTAAAAGAAAATTTAATGCTAAATCATTATAAACTGGGTAATCTCTCCAGTAATGAGTTTCATAAGGGACAAAGGATTAAATCACCTCCAATGCCAGGAATTCCTGAAAAGTGTTCATGGTAACTCTGATGAAATCATTTACATTTTAGAAGTAAGATGTCCATTCTCTGGACATTACCAAAACATTATTAGGTTACTTACAATGTTGTAAACAGTATTTATGCCAGAATTTGGGAAAGAAAACTCAATATCAGATTGACCTTTTAGTGGATTTGACAGTTTATTTCATCTTTAACAGAAAAACCAACCTCTCAATACCATGTTTTATACCTAAGTGCTCCAGGAGAAGTTGGTATTATGATAAGCTCAATTTAAAGCAAATAATTGCATTTCAATGCAGCTCAATACTGGTTTGTAAACAGTGACATAACCTTGCTGTTACATTTGACAGAAATCTGAAAACAGATATTAAGGTTTCCAGAAAGAATATCACTATTTGGTATAATTACAAGGTCATTTTTATCAGCATATATATTATCTGCCAAAGTTCCCTTCTGAGTTTCAATTAGAAATGCCTAGATCTTCAATCCTCCCTTCAACCTAAAAATATTTTCAGTCATGTTCATTCTCAACTTTTATGGGCCTTTGATAGGACCTTCTCTGCATTCATGGGCCTCTTACAGGACCTTCTCAGGTGAGAGCTCACCCTTCACAGTCACACTGGATCTACACCCTCAGCTTTTCATAGCACCTACATTTGTGAGTCACAGGTCTCAGGAACTGAGCATGCAGGCCTGGAGAGATGGCTCCGACGTCTTTTGGTAGAGACTGCTCTTGCAGAGGACCCTAGTTCAGCTCTGAGCACCCATGCTGAATGTCTCATAACAGTGTAACCTCAGCTCCTCTGGGCTCCAAGGGCGTGTGTGCTCACATGCACATGCCCCAACAGGAACACAAACACATACGCATAATCCATAGTTAAAATCCTTGATGTAGATATATTCTAGATATGAGGAGGGAACTATACCTGTGAAATTTCAGCAATATGACTGCTTAAATAGGATCTCAACAATGACAACACCAGTAGACCTTCCAAAGTGGTTGGGGAAATGCCAGGGGGCCCCATCCCAAGATGAAGAGCCACAAACTATAAAGTGCTGAAAGAGGGGGAAATAGTCTTCCCCAAAGATGAGCCCCTCTAATGGTTATCCAATCCCAAGTGGTCAGACCTAAAAGAAATATGAATTCAGACAATAATAAACTGACTCTGTAAGCTGGATTCATATTTTCATCACCATGTATGTTGAGAGAAAGAAAGAGAGAGAATGGTAACTAAAGAATAAGAGGCCTTGAATCTGAAGGGGATGGAGAAACCTGGAAGGAGTTAGAGGGATAATGGCTAATGCTATGATTGCATTTTAATTTTTCTATCAGTTCAAAGTGTTAAGCACACTAACAGTAAAATTAGAAGCAAAATATCTCACCCCACCTTAGAAATTCACTGAGATCAGAGCTACATCTATCCAGCCAGTTGTGTCCAACAAGTCCATTTGTTCCTCAAAAGCTACGTCCAATAGCCCACAAAGGTTGTGTTGTCCTCATTCACTGTTTGTGTTTGTTTACTCTTTCTTTTGTTCTTTTTTTTGTTTTCTGCCACAGTGCTTCTTTGTGTACCCTTTGCTGTCCTCACTCTGCAGACCAGGCTGGTCCTTACCTCACGAAGATATGTCTACATCTACCCTCTGAGTGCTGGGATCCAAGGGCTGTGCCACCACTGCTCTCCTTACTTTTAGGATGATAGCACACTAAAACAAATCCTATTACTTAGATATGTTCAATATCTTTTAAAGATATCCCTAAATTGGAGCCCGATCTGTGCTTTTAAAAGATTACCTCTAAATGGGTAGTATATAATTAACATTTTTA
Source organism: Alexandromys fortis (assembly GCF_014885135.2). Taxonomy (NCBI): domain Eukaryota; kingdom Metazoa; phylum Chordata; class Mammalia; order Rodentia; family Cricetidae; genus Alexandromys; species Alexandromys fortis. The sequence continues at coordinate 821,924 of NW_026068180.1, forward strand.
TATTCCGTAAAGATTTTGTTGCCGACCTGTATGTGCAGATAATGTATCATTTATATATGGTTCCTTTTCAGGAAGGAATTATCAATTTTTATTATATCTTGTATAGTAATGTGTATCCCAAAGCAGTTATCTTTTACTATGGCACAGAAATGATAAAAGTTCCAACCCATGGACCAGATGATTAATTTAGATCTAATTAATATCCAAACTGCAGTTCATAACTAGGGCAAGAAAGCAGTAGTAGTAGTTAAGTAGTAGCCATTCACTCATGCAGGTAGATCATTTACTTAGAATACAAAATATGGTGGGTATCATAATAAGAGTATTTTAGAAAACCCCCTCCATAGGACTTCAGGGTAAACGGTAAGGAGAGCTTGGGAGAATGGAAGGGTTGGGATGGAGGAAGGTTAGATATGGGAGCAGGGAAGTATATATCTTAATTAATGGAGCCATTTTAGGGGTGGCAAGAGACTTGACTCTAGAGGGGTTCCCAGGTGTCCATGGAGATGTCCCCAGCTAGTTCCTTGGGCAGTTGAGGAGAGGGAGCCTGAAATGGCCCTATCCTATAGCCATACTGATGAATATCTTACATATCACCATAGAACCTTCATCTGGCGATGGATGAAGCTAGAGACAGAGACCCACACTGGAGCACTGGACTGAGCTCCCAATGTCCAAATGAGGAGCATAAAGAGGAAGAACATGAGCAAGGAAGTCAGGACAGCGAGGGGTGCGCCCACCCACTGAGACAGTGGGGTTGATCTAATGGGAGCTCACCAAGGCCAGCTGGACTGGGACTGATGGAGCATGTGATCAAACTGGACTCTCTGAATGTGGCAGACAAGGAGGGCTGGCTGAGAAGTCAAGGACAATGGTACTGGGTTTTGATTCTACTGCGTGTACTGGCTTTGTGGGAGCCTAGTCTGTTTGGATGCTCACCTTCCTAGACCT
>NW_026068180.1:831692-848325 GCF_014885135.2 Alexandromys fortis
AGAGTGCAGAATCAAAGAAAAATGCATGTGAAAAATCGCATGGTCACATGCGTATTCAGCTTAGACATCATATTTACATTGAGGAGAAGGTTCTATGGCTTAAAATAATGTTGAATACCATTATTGTTTATGTTTTAGAGTGGAGATAAAATAGTTTTCTACCAAAAGGTAGTAACTAACCCGAGGAACAGCATCAAAGATGTTGGGATGGAGGCTGAATTGAGCCTAGGATTCCTTGAGCCAATGATATCTAATCTGTGGTCAGTCACTTTCTGATATTCTACACAAAAGATGAGCCCATGCTTAGACTCCCTCTGGAGAGAAACTCCTGGGCTCCTCCCACTACTGCATGGTGAAGGTGTCAAAGCCACAATGCTTTCTTTGCTCCCCTGAGTACACATTAGAGTGGATTCAGAGGCTGTAAATGTCGTAAATACAAACTGCTTCAGATTCCTCTAGTCTGTGGATGTGTCTCCCAGTTCTCACCATTTGCTTGGAGTTTATTCAGCTCCCCTAACATCTGTACTGATGTTCTACACCTGGGAAAGAAAATGCTTCAACTCATCAAGACCCAACTTCTCTGCTCCCCCAGGCCATTGCAATCCAGCAAGCCAGAGAGCCTAAGACTCCCCTGAAGGACACAGAACAGACACAAGGACACCGGTCTTCTCAATTGTGCTGGGGAACACATACCATTATACCTGCATTGTTCTTTCCAATGTCATACTTCTGCAAGCACCATTTTCTGTGGACTTAGATAATATAGAGTTTCTGTTTCATATTTGTGCCCCATGCCACCTTCCTTTGGTCGTTTTTAGTGACTATGTCCCTGTTAGGCTCATGTATTTGAGCACCTGGTTCCCAGTTGATGCTGCTGCTTGGGGACATTAGAAAATATGGCACTGGTTTAGCAATTCCGTTTTTGTGGCAGGCTTTGACTCACACCATTACCAGTTCTCTCTCTCTCTACTATGGTTCTCACTCACTCTCTGTCTCTGTCTCTATCTCTGTCTCTCTCTCTCTGTGTTTGCACATGCATGTGTTTATTGTGTGTAAGTGTATTGTATGGTTCTTGAGAATGCTGTTCTTATCCTGTGTTAATATCAATATTTGTGTGCTCTTCAAGTTGTTAACCATGCCTGACTGCAGTGTGATGCTGCCAGTGTTTTATCTTCCAAGTAAGGACAGTCAAACTGGCACCATCATATTTTCATGGAGACGTAGCAAACCAACAGAGGTTATCAGTGATATTTTAATCTACGTTACCAAATGGGTTTTTAATGGTATTTGGAAAACTAGTAAGAATTTCTTTTTGATTATTAAGAACACACACACCAGAACCTTGCCACACACACCACAACCCAGCTACCATTCTTATAATAGGCTCTCACTCTGCACTGCATCCGCAGCTGAGATGCTGAAACACTCAGATCTTGCTTTCTATTTTCTTTTCAATTTTCATAGTAGAAATAATTATAGTTCCTTATCTCTTATTCTTTCTGATTGCAGTATTGCTTCTATACCATGATAGAATATAATACAACTCAAAAAAGAGAGAAGATCTTTCAAGTGAAAGGGAGCATGCGGGTACTTTTTGTCAGGTAAATACAAGAGTCTGTTAAAACTTTCAGAATTTGCAAGTGTTCATAAAAGTAATAACAGAGAAGGAATTTCATGCAAACCGTGCTACCTGACATAGTAGCTGTCAAGGATGGCAACACAGGACAAAGCATTGGAACTGAGAAGGGACATCTTCTCAGTAACAGCAAACACTTAAAGTTTTATTTTAGGATGATGAGGATATGGTTCAGTGGGTAAGAGCACTATCTGAACAAGGTGGAGAATCTGAGTTCAGATCCCAGCACCAGCATAAAAGATGCTGATTAGGGCTGATGTGCCTGTATCCTCAGTGCAGACACAGGAAGACTGCTGATGCTTGCTGCTAGCAGCCTCAACAAAACAGTCTGTTCCAGGTTCAGGGAGAGAAGCCATCTCAAATGACTAAGATAGAAAACAGTAGAGGATCCTGACATCTTTCTCTGTACTCATACAAGCACGGGACACATACTCTGATATACATGTGTACACACAAGCACCACACATTTAAAGAGATAGTCACACCTGTTTCTCGTTATGTTCTGTTACTCTGATAAAAAACACTTCCCCCCCTGCCGGGCGGTGGTGGCAAACACCTTTAATCCCAGCACTCAGGTGGCAGAGGCTGGTGGATCTCTGTGAGTTTGAGGCCAGCATGGTCTATAAGAGATAGTTCCAGGACAGGAACCAAAAGCTGTCTCGAAAATCCAACAAACAAACAAACAAAACAAAAACAAAAACACTGCCCCAAAGTGCTTGGCCAGGAAAGGGTTGATTTGGCTCCCATGTCCCACCTGCACTCCATCACTGATGGAAGTCAGAGCAGGCAGGCTTTCAAGCAGGAGCAGAGTCAGGAACCTCAGAGGAAAGTTGCCTGCTGGTTCAGCTTGCTTTCTTACACAACCCAGGACCTCATGACTGTGGATGGACTACCCACAGTGGGCTATTCCCAGTTCCATCCATTAGCAACCAGAAAGAACCCACGCAAACATGCCCACAGTCAATCTAATGGACACAATTCCCAATTGAGGACTCTTCTTCCGGTGTTTCCAGTTTATGTCAATTTGACAGAAAGTACCCAGCACAGCTGGTTAGATAGGCTCTGTGGTAAAAAAACTAGACATGTGGTTATGTGGTTATATTTAATATAATAAAACAAAACAAACCATGCAAACCATTTTGTGTTAGTGACTCCACTGAGAGGTGTACAAATAGTGTTCCAATTCTGATATGCCCTAAGGAGTGAGGAATAATAAACTCATTGGGTTTCACCAGACTACAACCAATAGAACAGAACAGACTGAGAAAAAAATTCTACCAAAGAACTTTGAGACCAGAATTACTCATGTTAAATCTTATTCTCTTGGGATGGATTGCAGTGCTGATGCTAAGAGTAGCCCAACCTGATATTTTGGTTCCAGATAGTAGTAAGGGAGCTAAAGTCATCGAAGAAATAACACCATTGAAAGAAACTAATAAATATTTTTTTTTGTATGGGGCAGTGGAAATTATATCGAAGTTGTTTTCTTTGTCCATTATCAACCTAACTAGTACAGCTTCTGCTGATGCCCAGCGATGGTGCTTTAAAGAGACAGACCAGCCTGGCAGTGGTGGAGGAAACTTTAATCCCAGCACTGGGAGATAGGCAGCTGGGTCTCTGAGGTAAAGCACAGCCTGGTCTACAGAGAAATTTCCACAACAGCCAGCGATACACAGAGAAACCCTGTCTCAAAAGTAAGTAAAGAAATGAACAAATCAAATAAATTAAAAATGTAAATCAAAAGAAAATAAGAGGAACTTGTAAAATTAAGAGAAGACAGTACAATTACCACACGATACTCATGATTAATGATGTGTCCTTGCAGACGTCATCAAGAAAATTTATGAATAAAGAAGAAGGTCTCAGTGGGAATTGTGCGGGATGAGAGGGGATGAATTTGAGCAAAAATGACTAAAAACATTGTACACATATATAAAATTGTCAAAGAAGACAAGCTAAGTTCTAAAAGGAAATTTAATGCTAAATCATTATAAACTGGGTAATCTCTCCAGTGCTGAGTTTCATAAGGGACAAGGGATTAAATCATCTCCTATGCCAGGAATTGATGAAAAGTGTTCATGGTAACTCTGATGAAATCATTTTCATTTTAGAAGTAAGGTGGCCTATATGATTTTCTTTGGGTTCTCCTTCTTATTTAGCTTCTCTAAGAACCCGAATTATAGGCTCAATGTCCTTTTTTTTTATGGCTAGAAACCAAATATGAGTGAGTACATCCCATGTTCCTCTTTTTGGGTCTGGCTTACCTCGCTCAGGATGGTGTTTTCTATTTCCATCCATTTGCCTGCAAACTTCAAGAAGTCCTTGTTTTTTTTTACTGTGAGTAGTACTCTAATATGTATATATTCCATANGTGAGTAAGTACCCACACAGCACACAGCCTGAGTGCCACTCTCTGGGACAGTCCCCAGGGGACTGAATCCAGGCCACCTCCAATTCCCTAAGCTTTTCTGGACATCCAGTGGGGTGTGTTCCCTGCTGCTGGCTTTCTTTACCCTATTCCACCCTGCCCCCAAGCCTGCCTTTTCATCTGCAAGGTTCTTGAATCCCCCAACACAGCCTGCTCCAGTTCTGAGGGAACCTAAGAGAGGGCAGACCAAGAAAAACTTCCAAGCACACAGTCAGCCCACAACATCAAGATCCAAGGAGAGACCCAGAAGATCATCCCAGTGGCAAAAGCTATCCCACATCCTGCCCACAACTGTAAGGATGGCTCCAGTGACATCATGCTCTTAAAGGTGAGAACTGTCCCCACAACTGCCTGTGCTTTGTTTGTTGCAGGGATCGCCCCTCCCCTCCTGCTCTCATCCTGTTTCTTCCCTCCCTGCCATCCTTTCTTTCAAAGTGTCCCAGGCCAGCAAGCTCCTGGCTGAGCTTCTCTCTCCTGCTTCTTCCCCCACAGCTAGAGAAGAAGGCCAAGGGACTAAAGCTGTAGGCCCCTCCCTCTGCCCGGGTGTAATGTCCATGTGAAACCAGGGATTGTGTGCTATGTGGCAGCTTGGGGAAAGAGTCCCAGAGGGTGAATTTCCAAATACACTATAAGAAGTGGAGCTAACAGAACAGAAGGGTTAGGAGTGTGAGTCCCACTATCCAGATTGTTACAACAAAGGCTTTGAGATATGTGTGGTGGACCCAAATATCAAGCATGCTTTCTTTAGGGTAAGTTCGATTTTCATCCTCTTTGGGCTCCATGGGAGGGGGAAAGCAATCTGGGACCTAGAGAGCAAGCTTCAAGGGACTCTTTGATCTTTCTCCCTGTGAAGGGCAGTAACCAGTAACTAACTAGGACCTCAGAGCTGACAAGGAGTTTTGGTGAAGGCAGCTGTTGTATGGCAGGATTTGCACAGTCCTCCTGACACCTAGAACCAGGCTTTAGTAAGCTGTTCTCCCTGTGTGTGTGTGTGTGTGTGTGTGTGTGTGTGTGTGTGTGTGTCTGTCATTACCACAAGCCAATGTCTCTCCAGAGGAGGCACCCAGTTTTGTCAATGTTCTGATCTGCCCTGCTCATATTAAGCCCATTCACCTGACCCCATGTTGTTAACAATAGCCTGGAGCTGAGAGTCCGACACACATTCATAGGGAGTGGATCACAGTGGAGAAAGGGCGGAGGCCGGGCTCAGGAAGGAGGTGAAGCAGTAACCCTGACCACAATCAGAGTGGGAAGCCCAGGGGTCACAGGCCTGCCCTCCAATCTCCCACAAACAAGTGCACAAGTCTTACTCATCATTTCTACTTAGTCCCTGTGGTCTCTCTTTATTCACAGCGGGATTCTGGAGGGCCTCTCCTGTGTAACAGCGTGCTTGCAGGCATCGTCCCCTATGAGAATAAAGATGGTTATGCACCAGGAGTCTTCACCAGTGTACAAAAGGGTTGGGGAAACTGGGAGGATCTAGATGTATGAATATATAATAATTTTTCTATTAATTTAAAGTGCTAAGTATACTAACAGAAAAATTAAAACCAAAATATTTCCTTTCATCTTAGAAATTCACTGAGACCGCAGCTCTGTTCCTCAAGACAGTCGTGTCCAACAAGCCCACTGTTTCTCAAAAGCTATGTCCAATAGCCCGCAAAGGTCATGTTGTCCTCATTCATTCACTATTTTTGTTTGTTTTTTTCTTTTTTTTTCTGAGACAGAGTTTCTCTGTGTAGCTTTGAGTGTCCTAGAACCCACTCTGTAGTCTAGTCTGGCCCTGAACTCACAGAGATATGTCTGTCTCCAGAGTACAGGGATTAAAGTGGTGTACTACAACTGATCTCCTTACTTTTAGGATGAAAGCACACTAAAAGAAATCCTATTGTTTAGAGGTGTTCAATTTCTTTATTACATATCACTAAATTGGAGCTTGATCCATGGTTTTTAAAGATTCCCTCCAAATGGGCACCATATAATTAAGATCATTGTATTCTAAGGATTTTGTTGCTTAACTTTATGTGCATATATTGTATCATTTATATATGGTTTCTTTTCAGAGAGGAATTATCATTCTTCATTATGGCTTATATAGTAATGTGCAGCCCCAAACAGTTATTCCTTCACTGTGGCCAAGAAATGCCAAATGGTTACAACCAATAAACAGGATGATTAATTATGATACAATTAATATCAGGACTGCAATTCACAGCAATGATATGAAAGCTTCTATGGAAACAAAATATGAAAGGAGAAAATTTAAAAATATCTGAAAACCCTTAAGCTGTGGGAGTTAAGCAGGACCTTGGTTGCTCTGTGGTTATCTGCATGTACATGCTTACACACACACACACACACACACACACACACACACACACACACACACACACCCTTGTTCTTAAGCCAAGAGCATCCTGTCTCACCTCTCAGAGTTGATCTCACAGAGCTCTAACAGCCTTGTGCTCTCAACTCAGATCCTCAGTCCACTCCTGTCAATATCAGCCTTTTCAAGGCTGGAACCCTGTTTGTCCTACTTCTGAATCTAGTCCTCTAAATAGACATTCAGGATCTTACCAAGGTCCTTGTTTATATACAATAAATCCTAGGCAATATTGTAGAAAGTACCACGACAGTACTCCCTCAGCAGGGAATTCAGTTATGACCTTAACTTATTAAACTTTAAATTCAGTCCTGAATCTCTGGTTTAGAGATAAATGCCAATACATAATAAACAAGTAACCGATGCATGTCATTTGTGATTCGTTATTGTGCTTAACTATATATGACGATAAGACATGATCGTTGGGCACAGGGAAAACATTGAGATTTCCATGTGACACCCTAGCAGTTTAAGAGAGTCAGAGTGAGTTAAGATTAAATCATCAAATGACTCCAACAGATGATTCCTCAGTATGATCAGAAGTCTGAGAGGTTAATCAGAAGATGTACTGAAACTCCACCTAGCCAAATATGGCTCTTCCTAACTCTCACTAAATACTGTATAACTTTGTCTGTGTATTTGTAGTGCTATAACTGTTGAGTGGTAAATTGATTGTCTGTATTATTTAAAATAGAAAGAAAGAAACCAAAAAAGAACTTACCAGAATACAAAAGAATGTAAGAGGTAAAAAGACACACTTTGGCTCAGTGCAGTTACTGTAGGTTTCCTGTGGTCTCAGGAACCCAACCACAGCCTCCACACCCTCTGCTCTCTTGGTTTTTTATCCCAGCTTAGCTCATGTCAGTGCAGTGATACTGACATTTTACCCAAACCTGACAATGTCCTTAAGGACTGTAGCCAATCAGAGAAGAGGTGCACAGGTTTAAAAGGCCTGTGAGCTCACTGAGCGCTCACCTCCTTCATCCTTCAAGGGCTGTGTCCACTCTGCCCTCCTCCAACCTGAGCAGCCTACTAAGAAGATGGCAGCAGTCTTGATTCTCCTGACCTTTCTTCTGCCACTTGGAGCTGGTGCAGGTGAGTGAACACCCCTGTCCCAGAGGTTCCATCCCATAATACCTCTGTGGAGTCTCTGCCCAGCTCTAGTCAGGAACTTCCTGCACTGAACCAGGAGCTTTCTGAACCTCAGGTCACAGACCAACTCAGACCTGGTAGGCTGTCACTTGCTAGATCGTCAACAAGGTCTGGAGAGGGGCAGTGTCCTCAGAGGACACGGTGAGTGCTGGCTTCTCCCTGCTCTTTGTTTCACCTGGGGAGTGGATCATCTCATAAAAGAAAAGTAGCAGAGAACGAAATAAAACTAAAAGGTACATCATTAAACTTAGCTCAGCCCAGACCAAGGACAGCTTTAATGACCACTCTGCCATGGAGCATACCACCAGCTCAAGAATATTAGCATTATTTAGTAACCTCTACCCTCAGGTTGTTGAAGAAAGAGGCACAGGGTGACAAGATGCCAGCATTTCACACTCCACTAGCTTTAAAGTCCAGTTTTGGTTGGCTTCTCCACTTCTTTCTTCAGGTCAACAACTATTCCCTTTATGCCAGCACACTCCTCCACTGTCCCCTAGGCTCTGGATCCCATGAGCTCTGAACCACCAGTCCTCTAGCTAAGTAGAAATCATTCTTCCATGCAGGCTAAGCATTTCCTGGGAACCTAGGATATGATGGGAACAAGAATAGGAAAACTTTAGAAAATCCCTCTCTAAAGAGCTTGGAATATAAGGTGACAAACTGGCAGAAATCAAGACATGAGAGGTCCCCAGAGACTCACTAATAGTGAAGGACTAACATGAGCCACCCAGCATCCCCTTGGTCTCTAGCATCATGAGGAAAGAAGTTTGTCCCTCCATGTATTTGTAAAGCAGGGGCTGGAGGACAATCCTACCACCCCTTCTCAGAACAGGACACTGAGGCTTCAGACTCAGCAAAGATCAATCTACGTGCAAGGAATTCTGTCGACAGCAGTCTTGGGGAACTGTAGATCTCACTCTATCGCCCCTCCCTAGATCTTCCCTCCTACTTCATCTGCTATTCCCAGACACCTCATATTCTAGTCTTCTTTCAGAGGAGATCATCGGGGGCCATGAGGTCAAGCCCCACTCTCGCCCCTACATGGCATTTATTGAATTTATGAATGATGATGGCAGCATTTGTACCTGCGGAGGCTTCCTGGTGCGAGACAACTTCGTGCTGACAGCTGCTCACTGCATGGGAAGGTGAGGAGGAGCTGCTGGCCTATGTTTTCTGAGACCCCAACAAGAGTTTTCATCCTCTACTCATGGATTCTCTTCTGAGAGCTTACTAGAGGGCAGGGCTGTGACAATGGAAGTCTGTCATTAGGGAAACTTTTAGGTTAAAGGGTGAGGGGTCAGAGGCAGCAGCACAGTTGAGTTGAAAGCAACTACACTGGTCAGACTACAGCAGTGGCTGAGGTTGAAAGTGCACATTCAGAGTCAATGCAAACTTTGGAGTATTGCCTGAAAACAAGAGCAAGTTCCCAGAAGTCTAGTGTTCTTGTAAAGGAAGAGCAGTGGTTCACACCCTGAGGCCCTTCTGTCTCCTCGTCCTCTCAGCTAGAGCCCCACCCTGCCCACACAGCCTCTTACAGCTCCTGCACTGTGTCCTCTCTCACTCCACATCTCTCATCTGCACTCTGCACAGCACAATGAACGTCACTCTAGGAGCCCACAATATAACGTTCAAAGAGAAGACCCAGCAGATCATCCCTGTGGCTAAGGCCATCCCACACCCAGGCTATAATAACAAAACTTACCGAAATGACATCATGCTCTTAAAGGTGAGAAGGGCCCCCATCCTGTCCAGGGATTGCTCCTCCTGCTCTCACCGTGCTCCTTTCTGTCTTCTATCCTGTTGTCTCAGCCCAGCAGTCATGAGCCACACTCTTCCTTTTTCCCGCAGCTGGAGAGGAAGGCCAAGAGGACTAAAGCTGTAAAGACTCTCAGGCTGCCCAGGAGTAATGTCCACGTGAAGCCAGGGGATGTGTGCCATGTGGCTGGTTGGGGACAGTTGGCTCCAAATGGTAAACTCTCAGATACGTTGCAAGAGGTAGAGCTGAGAGTCCAGAAGGATCAGGAGTGTGAATACCACTTTCGTCGTCGTTACAACAAAGCTACTGCGATCTGTGTGGGGGACCCAAAGATCAAGCGAGCTTCCTTTCTTGTAAGTTGCATTGTCCTCTCTGGGTTACATGGGGGAAAAAAAGCAATCTGAAACCTGGGGACCAAAATCAAGGGACTCTTTTCCCCATTGGCCATTATCTTATTCCTTGGGAACACCAGTCACAGTAACTAACTCGAGCCTCAGAGCTGACAAGGAGCCTTGGTGAAGGCAGCTGGTACAAAGCAGGATTTGCACAGCCCTCCTGACTCCCAGGCCCAGGCTTTAGAAAGCAGAGCTCCATCTGTGTGTCATCATCATAAGCAGGGGTCTCCTCAGAGCAGGCACCCACATTTGTCAATGGACTGGTCCTCCATGCTCACATCAGGCTCATTCACCTGTCCCCATGTTCTTAAACAATGGCCTGGAGCTGAGGGTGTGACACACACCTTCATAGGGAGTGGATCACAGTGGAGAAAGGGCAGAGGCCAGGCTCAGGAGGGAGGTGAAGCCCTAACCCTGTCCACAATCAGAATGGGAACCCCTAGGACCCCAGGCCTGCCCTCCATTTCTCTCTACACACTATTCATACACCTTGGAGCGGAGCCTTGACATGAGAGGGAGGCTGGGACTAGGCTGACCAACAACTCAGTCCTTTGTGACCCTTCTCCATTCACAGGGGGATTCTGGAGGGCCTCTTGTGTATAAAAACAGAGCTGCAGGCATTGTGTCCTTGGCCTGTAAGAATGGTTCAGCACCAGGAACGTTCACCAGAGTGTCAAGTTTCCTATCTTGGATACAGAAAATGATAACTACAGAGAAAACCAGGCCCCTCCCTGACTCACCATCTTCCCTACAGCTGAGTCCAGGATTGTCCTAGGACAGAAGCCACCAAATCAATAAACGTCACTTTGCAGCATTGAAAGGCTGGCTTCCTGCTCATTCACAGGGACCAACTCTTTACTTAGCAGATCAGTGTCCTACTTTTCTTCTCTACTCACTCCAACAGCATACACATCCTCACTCCAAATGTCAGGCATGGCCATTACACACCTTGTTTGTACTAGTCTCACTTTGCAGTCCCGGTTCTTCTGACAGGCCCCTGTGCTTGGGTGTCTCTTTTCATGGTGCTCCGGGTGAACATTTGTACTCCTCTGTGTCATATGGAAGAAAGGAGAGGAAAAGCTCCATTGGTCCTGGAGATATGAAGACAGAGTTGAGGTCACTGTAGACGGTCCTTCCCGGATAGGTTATATCTGTCCCACGGCTTTATCATTAAAGTGACAGCAATTTCAGAAAGGTCTGTTTTACATCTAGAATTTATTTTGGTATCCTCTTCTGGAAACAGGGCCAAGTTTCCTCCAGCCCCTTCTTTTTTTTGCCACCTCCTATGAGTTATCAGCTTCTATGCTTTAAAGTCCAAGCTAATCTGAACCTGTCCCTACTTCTTATCCCCCTTCCTAGGACACCCAGATCCATTTGTGATCCAATTCATTAGAGTCTCACACCTGTGGCATCAGCTTAAATGATGACCCGACAGGGAGGGGGCTCACAAATATCCAGACCAGAAATGTCATCAAAGAGGTTGCATGCAGGCCAGGGCTCTCAAAGCCTGTCCAACACCTTTTACCCCACCTCCCACATGGTCAAATCTAGGGAAGCTCTTCACAGTCAGCTCAGTCACACCCCCAACCTCCCCATGTGCTCAGCATCCATAGCAGCAGGGTCTCTCAGCAGCATGAGCTCCTCCGAGCTTGGTCATCTCAATCATTGCCAGCTTTTAGGCTAGAGTGCCCTGCTGTCGTTTGGTTGATGTCAGTCTTTGACATCCCCAAAGCAAAAGAACGAAAACCTCTACTTTTCCATCAGTCAACACTGAAGTGTATGAGGTTTGCAAATGGCCTTAGGCAGTTAGCTTCTATGGGAAATTATTCAGAAAATCGGCATTCCACCCCACCAGGAGTTGGCAGTAACTAGAGAATAACCCAAATAAGACAGCCTCTTTGTATTTATTTGCAAGGTAGCAGATTACAGAATCAGTATGCAGATTTAAATCCTATGAGATGCACCTATACAGAAACATAATTCAGAAATAGAACAAAATATGAATCAGGAGGCCGTGAAATAAAGAGAAACGAAAAAATGGTGTAGAGAAGTTCCTGTGATGTTTCGACATTCTTGGTTACTGCTGCATCCATAGTTCCTAAGTCTACCTGGGCTTCTCATTGTTAGGAAGTCTTGGCATGAGACTGTAGCAAGAATGTGTGGCTCTTTCTTTAATAAAACTATCCCTATCTTGGACTCACATAGTTTAAAAAAAAAAAACGAAGCTTCTAGTCAGGAATGCTCTTGCCTTAATCCAGCACTGGGGAGGCAGAGATAGGGAGATGGCTGACTCCAAGGCTATAAGAGAGAGACTCTGTCTCAAACAAACAAATAAGAATTCTTAAATTACCTGAAGTATTCATAAAATTCCAAGCATCCCTGGCTCAGGGTCCTGTGCTGTCAGACATTTAACAGATAACATGAGTGGCAGATACTGCTCAATGCCTGCTCATCCCAAACAGACAGAGCATCACATTCTTCTGGGAGATGGAAGAAAATCTCCATTTGTATCAGGTAACTTTCAAACTCAAGCTTTTATTTAGTAAGAAATGTAGGTGGCACACATCTTCTGACAGAGAACAGGAAAATAAACCCTGCACAAGAGACAGACTAAGGACCCAGCTCCTTTGGAGACAACAAATACAAAGCAGAGTGCAGAATCAAAGAAAAATGCATGTGAAAAATTGCATGGTCACATGCGCATTCAGCTTAGACGTCCCATTTACATTGAGGAGAAGGTTCTATGGCTTAAAATAATGTTGAATACCATTATTGTTTATGTTTTAGAGTGGAGATAAAATAGTTTTCTACCAAAAGGTAGTAACTAACCCGAGGAACAGCATCAAAGATGTTGGGATGGAGGCTGAATTGAGCCTAGGATTCCTTGAGCCAATGATATCTAATCTGTGGTCAGTCACTTTCTGATATTCTACACAAAAGATGAGCCCATGCTTAGACTCCCTCTGGAGAGAAACTCCTGGGCTCCTCCCACTACTGCATGGTGAAGGTGTCAAAGCCACAATGCTTTCTTTGCTCCCCTGAGTACACATTAGAGTGGATTCAGAGGCTGTAAATGTCGTAAATACAAACTGCTTCAGATTCCTCTAGTCTGTGGATGTGTCTCCCAGTTCTCACCATTTGCTTGGAGTTTATTCAGCTCCCCTAACATCTGTACTGATGTTCTACACCTGGGAAAGAAAATGCTTCAACTCATCAAGACCCAACTTCTCTGCTCCCCCAGGCCATTGCAATCCAGCAAGCCAGAGAGCCTAAGACTCCCCTGAAGGACACAGAACAGACACAAGGACACCGGTCTTCTCAATTGTGCTGGGGAACACATACCATTATACCTGCATTGTTCTTTCCAATGTCATACTTCTGCAAGCACCATTTTCTGTGGACTTAGATAATATAGAGTTTCTGTTTCATATTTGTGCCCCATGCCACCTTCCTTTGGTCGTTTTTAGTGACTATGTCCCTGTTAGGCTCATGTATTTGAGCACCTGGTTCCCAGTTGATGCTGCTGCTTGGGGACATTAGAAAATATGGCACTGGTTTAGCAATTCCGTTTTTGTGGCAGGCTTTGACTCACACCATTACCAGTTCTCTCTCTCTCTACTATGGTTCTCACTCACTCTCTGTCTCTGTCTCTATCTCTGTCTCTCTCTCTCTGTGTTTGCACATGCATGTGTTTATTGTGTGTAAGTGTATTGTATGGTTCTTGAGAATGCTGTTCTTATCCTGTGTTAATATCAATATTTGTGTGCTCTTCAAGTTGTTAACCATGCCTGACTGCAGTGTGATGCTGCCAGTGTTTTATCTTCCAAGTAAGGACAGTCAAACTGGCACCATCATATTTTCATGGAGACGTAGCAAACCAACAGAGGTTATCAGTGATATTTTAATCTACGTTACCAAATGGGTTTTTAATGGTATTTGGAAAACTAGTAAGAATTTCTTTTTGATTATTAAGAACACACACACCAGAACCTTGCCACACACACCACAACCCAGCTACCATTCTTATAATAGGCTCTCACTCTGCACTGCATCCGCAGCTGAGATGCTGAAACACTCAGATCTTGCTTTCTATTTTCTTTTCAATTTTCATAGTAGAAATAATTATAGTTCCTTATCTCTTATTCTTTCTGATTGCAGTATTGCTTCTATACCATGATAGAATATAATACAACTCAAAAAAGAGAGAAGATCTTTCAAGTGAAAGGGAGCATGCGGGTACTTTTTGTCAGGTAAATACAAGAGTCTGTTAAAACTTTCAGAATTTGCAAGTGTTCATAAAAGTAATAACAGAGAAGGAATTTCATGCAAACCGTGCTACCTGACATAGTAGCTGTCAAGGATGGCAACACAGGACAAAGCATTGGAACTGAGAAGGGACATCTTCTCAGTAACAGCAAACACTTAAAGTTTTATTTTAGGATGATGAGGATATGGTTCAGTGGGTAAGAGCACTATCTGAACAAGGTGGAGAATCTGAGTTCAGATCCCAGCACCAGCATAAAAGATGCTGATTAGGGCTGATGTGCCTGTATCCTCAGTGCAGACACAGGAAGACTGCTGATGCTTGCTGCTAGCAGCCTCAACAAAACAGTCTGTTCCAGGTTCAGGGAGAGAAGCCATCTCAAATGACTAAGATAGAAAACAGTAGAGGATCCTGACATCTTTCTCTGTACTCATACAAGCACGGGACACATACTCTGATATACATGTGTACACACAAGCACCACACATTTAAAGAGATAGTCACACCTGTTTCTCGTTATGTTCTGTTACTCTGATAAAAAACACTTCCCCCCCTGCCGGGCGGTGGTGGCAAACACCTTTAATCCCAGCACTCAGGTGGCAGAGGCTGGTGGATCTCTGTGAGTTTGAGGCCAGCATGGTCTATAAGAGATAGTTCCAGGACAGGAACCAAAAGCTGTCTCGAAAATCCAACAAACAAACAAACAAAACAAAAACAAAAACACTGCCCCAAAGTGCTTGGCCAGGAAAGGGTTGATTTGGCTCCCATGTCCCACCTGCACTCCATCACTGATGGAAGTCAGAGCAGGCAGGCTTTCAAGCAGGAGCAGAGTCAGGAACCTCAGAGGAAAGTTGCCTGCTGGTTCAGCTTGCTTTCTTACACAACCCAGGACCTCATGACTGTGGATGGACTACCCACAGTGGGCTATTCCCAGTTCCATCCATTAGCAACCAGAAAGAACCCACGCAAACATGCCCACAGTCAATCTAATGGACACAATTCCCAATTGAGGACTCTTCTTCCGGTGTTTCCAGTTTATGTCAATTTGACAGAAAGTACCCAGCACAGCTGGTTAGATAGGCTCTGTGGTAAAAAAACTAGACATGTGGTTATGTGGTTATATTTAATATAATAAAACAAAACAAACCATGCAAACCATTTTGTGTTAGTGACTCCACTGAGAGGTGTACAAATAGTGTTCCAATTCTGATATGCCCTAAGGAGTGAGGAATAATAAACTCATTGGGTTTCACCAGACTACAACCAATAGAACAGAACAGACTGAGAAAAAAATTCTACCAAAGAACTTTGAGACCAGAATTACTCATGTTAAATCTTATTCTCTTGGGATGGATTGCAGTGCTGATGCTAAGAGTAGCCCAACCTGATATTTTGGTTCCAGATAGTAGTAAGGGAGCTAAAGTCATCGAAGAAATAACACCATTGAAAGAAACTAATAAATATTTTTTTTTGTATGGGGCAGTGGAAATTATATCGAAGTTGTTTTCTTTGTCCATTATCAACCTAACTAGTACAGCTTCTGCTGATGCCCAGCGATGGTGCTTTAAAGAGACAGACCAGCCTGGCAGTGGTGGAGGAAACTTTAATCCCAGCACTGGGAGATAGGCAGCTGGGTCTCTGAGGTAAAGCACAGCCTGGTCTACAGAGAAATTTCCACAACAGCCAGCGATACACAGAGAAACCCTGTCTCAAAAGTAAGTAAAGAAATGAACAAATCAAATAAATTAAAAATGTAAATCAAAAGAAAATAAGAGGAACTTGTAAAATTAAGAGAAGACAGTACAATTACCACACGATACTCATGATTAATGATGTGTCCTTGCAGACGTCATCAAGAAAATTTATGAATAAAGAAGAAGGTCTCAGTGGGAATTGTGCGGGATGAGAGGGGATGAATTTGAGCAAAAATGACTAAAAACATTGTACACATATATAAAATTGTCAAAGAAGACAAGCTAAGTTCTAAAAGGAAATTTAATGCTAAATCATTATAAACTGGGTAATCTCTCCAGTGCTGAGTTTCATAAGGGACAAGGGATTAAATCATCTCCTATGCCAGGAATTGATGAAAAGTGTTCATGGTAACTCTGATGAAATCATTTTCATTTTAGAAGTAAGGTGGCCTATATGATTTTCTTTGGGTTCTCCTTCTTATTTAGCTTCTCTAAGAACCCGAATTATAGGCTCAATGTCCTTTTTTTTTATGGCTAGAAACCAAATATGAGTGAGTACATCCCATGTTCCTCTTTTTGGGTCTGGCTTACCTCGCTCAGGATGGTGTTTTCTATTTCCATCCATTTGCCTGCAAACTTCAAGAAGTCCTTGTTTTTTTTTACTGTGAGTAGTACTCTAATATGTATATATTCCATACTTTCTTCATCCATTCTTCAATTGAAGGGCATGTAGGTTGTTTCCAAATTCTGGCTATTACAAACAATGCTGCTATAAACATAGTAGAGCATATACTTTTGTTGTGTGATAAGGCCTCTCTTGGGTATATTCCCAAGAGTGGTATTGCTGGGTCCATGGGTAGGTTGATCCCGAATTTCCTGAGGAACCTCCACACTGCTTTCCAGAGTGGTTGCACAAGTTTGCATT
>NW_026068180.1:848635-868999 GCF_014885135.2 Alexandromys fortis
CCCTGATTGCTGTTTGGGCTGACGAGGGAGGGGGACTTGACTGGGGGAGGGGGAGGGGAAGAGGATGCGGTGGTGGGGAAGAGATAGAAATCTTTAATAAATAAATAAATGAATATATAAATAAATAAATAAAAAAAGAAGTAAGGTGGCCATTCTCTGGACATTACCAAAACATTATTAGGTTACTTACAATGTTGTAAACAGTGTTTGTGCCAGAATTTGGGAATGAAAACTCAATATCAGATTGACCTTTTAGTGGATTTGACTGTTCATTTCATCTTTAATGGAAAAACCAACCTCTCAATGCCATGTTTTATGGCTAAGTGCTCCAGGAGAAGTTAGTATTACGGTAAGCTCAATTTAAGGCAAATAATTGCATTTCAATGCAACTTAATACTGGTTTGTAAGCAGTGACATAACCTTGCTATTGCATTTGACAGAATATCTGAAAATGGATATCAAGATTTCCAGAAATAATATCACTATTTGGTATAATTACAAGGTCACATTTATCAGCATATATATTATCTGTCAAAGTTCCCTGCTGAGTTTCAGTTAGAAATGCCTAGATCTGCAATCCTCCCTTTAACCTAAAAATGTCTTCAATCATGTTCGTTCTCAGCATTTATCAGCTTTTCATAGGACCTTCTCTGCATTCATGGGCCTCTTACAGGACCTTCTCAGAGACAAGAGCTCACCCTCACAGTCACACTGGATTCACATCCTCAGCTTTTGATAGCATCTGCACTTGTGAGTCACAGGTCTCAGGAAATGAGCATGAAGGCCTGGAGAGATGGCTCAGACATCTTAATGGTAGAGACTGCTCTTGCAGAGGACCCTAGTTCAGTTCTGAGCACCCATGTTGAATGTCTCATAAACACTGTAACCTCAGCTCCTCTGGCCTCCAAGGGCGTGTGCTCACATACCCATGGCCCATCTGGAACACAGACATATACTCATAATCCATAGTTAAAATCCTTGATGTAGGTATATTCTAGACATGATGATGGAACTAAACCAATGAAATTCAGCAATATGACTGCTTAAATAGAATCTGAACAATGACAACACCAGTAGATCTTCCAA
Organism: Alexandromys fortis; assembly: GCF_014885135.2. Lineage (NCBI taxonomy): Eukaryota > Metazoa > Chordata > Mammalia > Rodentia > Cricetidae > Alexandromys > Alexandromys fortis. The sequence continues at coordinate 849,722 of NW_026068180.1, forward strand.
AGTGGTTGGGGGGAAATACCAGTGGGCCCCATCCCAATATGAAGAGCCACAAACTATAAAGTGCTGAGACAGGGAGAAATAGTCTTTCCCAAAGATGAGCCCTTTAATTGTTATCCTATCCCAAGTTGTCAGACCTTAAATAAATAAGAATTCAAGCAATAATAAACTGACTCTGTAAGCTGGATTTATATTTTTATCACTGTGTGTATTGAGAGAAAGAGAGCGAATGGAAATTAAAGAATAATAGGCCTTGAATCTGAATGGGATGGAGCAACCTGAAAGGAGTTAGAAGGATAATGGCTGATGGCATGCTTATATTTTAATTTTTCAATAATTCCAAATGGTAACAGTAAAATTAGAACCAAAATATCTCACCCCATCTCAGGAATTCACTGAGATTGGAGCTCTGTCCATCAAGTTAGTTGTGTTTAACAAGTCAATTTGTTTTTCCAAAGCAATATCAAATAGCCCACAAAGTTTGTGTTGTCCTCATTCACTATTTTTGTTTGTTTGCTCTTTCTTTTGTTATTTTTTCTATCCTGAAACAGGGTTTCTATGTGTGTCCCTGTGCATGCTGGAACTCACTATGTGGAGCAGGTTGGCCTTCAACTCACAGAGATATGTCTGCCTCTGTATGCCGAGTGCTGGCATTAAAGGGTTTGCCAACACTGCTCTCCTTTTTCTAGGATGAAATCACCCTAAAGTAAATACCACCACTTAGCTGTGTTCACTTTAGTTATTCGATGTCATAAAATTGGAGCCTGTTCCATGCTTAAAAAAATTCCCTTAACATGGATACCATAGAATTAATATTATTATATTCTGTAAGGATTTTATTGCTTACCTTTATGTGCAGATAATGTATGGTTTATACATGGTTTCTTCTCAGTGACTACTTAGCAATTTTTGTTATAACATACACACACACACACACACACACATAAAATATAGTATAGTAATGTGTATCCCAAAACATCTGTCCCTTATTGTGGCCTGAAAATGACACAGGGTTTCGAACCCTGGACTGAATGATTAATTTAGATCCAATTAATATCTGGACTGCAGTTAACAGCTGGGACAAGAAAGTCTCTATGGATACAGATATGAAAATGGAAATTAAAAAAATCTCTGAAAAACTAAAGTTGTGGAGATAAACAGGACCCAGGGTGCTCTGGGATTGTTCTGGATGTGCATGCTTAAACACACACACACACACACACACACACACACACACACACACACACACATAGACAGACAGGCAGACAGACAGACACACACGCATTCATGCACATGCGCATATGAACACAACAGACACACACACATACACACCCAAAAACACACACACCTCTGTTCCTAGGGTGAGGCCAGCCTGTTCCTACTCCCAGAGATGATCTCACACAGCTCTCCCCATCACATGCCCTAAGTCAGATGCTCAGCTCACTCCAGTCATTATCAGCCTCTTCAATAGCTGGATCCCTGTCTGTCTCACTCCCGGATCTAGTCCACTAAACAACCACTCAAGACTAATCAAGGGTCTTGTTATCTATTAAAGATCCAAAGCAACACTGTAGGAAATCCACTGAAGTCCTCAGGAGGGAAGCCTGTGCTGATCTAATTTTACTGAGCTCCTGAGAGATGAACGGCAATACAAAGTGAACAGGTAACCAATACACGCTAATGTGATTTGTTAGTGTACTTAATTATACAAGACAGTAGACACGATCATTGCTCACTAGGTTTCACTTGCTTTATGGATTTCTCTGTGACACCCTAGCAGTTTAGGAGAGTCAGAGTGAGTGGAGATTAATTCATCAGACTGTTTCAACAGATGTTCCTCAGTATGATCAGAAGTCTCAGAGGTTAATGAGAAGATGTACTGAAACTCTGCCTCGCCAAATATGGTGCACTATCAGCTTTAATAAGTACTGTATAACTTTTTCTGTGTATAAATAATGCTATAGCAGTTTTGTGGTAAATTGGGTGCAGCATTATTTTTTTTTAAAGAAAAGGGAGAAAGAAAAAACCAAAGAAATTAAAAAAAGATCTACCAGAATGGAAAAAAAAATGTAAGAGGTAAGAAAAGCCACAGTTTTGTCTCAGACAGAGTAGACTTCCTGGGGTCTCAGGCCCTCCTCAACCACAACCTTAACACCCTCTTTTCCTGGTCTTTATCCAGGATTAGCTCAGAGGATGTCAATGTGGTGACCGTGTCATTTATACCCAAGCCAGGAAACTGCCTTAGCTACTAAAGCCAATCAGAGCAGAGGTGCACAAGTTTAAAAGGCCTGTGAGCTCCTTCATCCATCAAGGGCTCTGTCCACTCTGACCTCCAGCCTGAGCAGCCTCCTAAGAAGATGGCAGCAGCCCTCATTCTCCTGACCTTTCTTCTGTCGCTTGGAGCTGGTGCAGGTGAGTGAACCCCCCTATCCCCGAGAGATTCCATCCCATAATACCTCCGTGAAGTGTCAGCCCAGCTCTAGTCAGGAACTTCCTGCACTGAACCAGGAGATTCCTCAATCTCAGGTCCCAGACCAACCCAGACCTGAAGCTTGTCACTGGCTAGATCGTCAACAAGGTCTGAAGAAGGGCGGAGTCCTCAGAGGACACGGTGGGCACTAGCTTCTCCCTGCTCTTTGTGTCTCCTGGGGAGTGGATCATCCCCAAAGAGAGAAGTAGCAGAGAAGGTAAGCTTACTAAACAATACATCATTGGCCTTACCTGAACCCAGACCAAGGGCAGGTTTAATCATCAGCCAGCAATGATGTAAGGCAACCAGCTGATGAATATTAGCATTATTTATTAATCTCTACTCTCAGGCTACTAAGTCTAGAGGTCCAGGGTGACAGGATGCCTGCTCATTGCTCTATTTGCAGTCTTGTCTTAATTGGCCCGTCCATTTCTTCCTGCAGTCACCAACTATTCTCTTTGTGCCCGTGGAATCCTCCGGTGTCCCCTCGGCTGTGATTCCAATGAGCTCTGAGCCACCCGCCCTCCAGCTAGGTAAAAGTCATTCTTCCATGCAGCTAATTCTTTTACTGAGATCCTAGGATATGATGGGCACCAGAACAGGAGAACTTTAGAAAATCCCTCTCTAAAGAGCATGGAATAAAAGGCAACAAATTGGTAGAAATCAAGACAGGAGAGGCGTCCGGCGACCCATTTACCAAGAAAGACTAACACGAGCCACTCAAGATCCCCTTGGTCTCTAGCATCATGAAGAAAGAAGTTTGTCCTTCCATGTATTTGTAAAGCAGGGGCCGGAGGACAAGTACTACCCACCCCTTCTCAGAACAGGGCACTGAGGTGTCAGACTCAGCAAAGATCATTCCATGTACAAGGAATTCTGTCCACAACAGTCTTGGGGAGCTGTAGACTCACTGTTCACCTCTCCGTCCCTCATCTGCTGTTCTCAGATACCTCATATTCTAGCCTTTTCTTTCAGAGAAGATCATCGGGGGCCATGAGGTCAAGCCCCACTCCCGCCCCTACATGGCATATATCACATCTTTTCATGATGATGGGAAAAGACATTGCTGTGGAGGCTTCCTGGTAAAAGACAACTTCGTGCTGACAGCTGCTCACTGCAGGGGAAGGTGAGGAGAAGGAGCTAGGCCACGATTTCTGAGACCCTAACAGGAGTTTCCATCCTCTACCTGTGGATGCTCCTTTGAGAGCTCACTAGAGGGCAGGACTGTGAAAATGGCAGGATGACAACAGGGAAACTTTGAGGTCAAACTGTGAGAGCCCAGAGGCAACAGCACTGTTGAGTTGAAAGGAGCTACGTTGGTCAGACTACAGCAGTGTCCGAGGTTGAAAGTGCACATTAAGAGTTAATGCAATGTGGGTCTCTGTCTCTGTCTCCTTTCATTGCCTGATGAAGGTTAATATTCAGGAGGATGCCTATATGTTTTTCTTTGGGTTCTCCTTCTTATTTAGCTTCTCTAAGAACCCGAATTATAGGCTCAATTTCCTTTATTTATGGCTAGAAACCAAATATGAGTGAGTATATCCCATGTTCCTCTTTTTGGGTCTGGCTTACCTCACTCAGGATAGTGTTTTCTATTTCCATCCATTTGCCTGCAAACTCAAGGTCCAAATCAGGAGCAGAAGGAGAGAGAGCACGAGCAAGGAATTCAGGACCGCGAGGGGTGCACCCACACACTGAGACAATGGGGATGTTCTATCGGGAACTCACCAAGGCCAGCTGGCCTGGGTCTGAAAAAGCCTGGGTTAAAAACGGTCTCGCTGAACATAGCGGACAATGAGGACTACTGAGACCTCAAGAACAATGGCAATGGGTTTTTGATCCTACTGCACCTATTGGTTTTGTGGGAGCCTAGGCAGTTTGGATGCTCACCTTACTAGGCCTGGATGGAGGTGGGTGCTCCTCGGACTTCCCACAGGACAGGGAACCCTGATTGCTCTTTGGGCGGACGAGGGAGGGGGACTTGACTGGGGGAGGGAGAGGGAAAGGGGAGGCGGCTGGGGGGAAGAGACAGAAATCTTTAATAAATAAATAAATAAAAAGAAAAAAAAAGAGTTAATGCAAATGTATAATGTTTTCTAGAAACCAGAGGAAGTCTTCTAGAACCACTATCTTCACAAAACAAAGAGCAGTGGTTCACACCCTGAGGTCCTTCTGTCTCCTCAGTCCCCTCAGCTAGAGCCCCACCCTGCCCACCCTGCCCACCCAGCCTCTTACAGCTCCTGCACTGTGTCCTCTCTCACTCCACATCTCCCATCTGCACTCTCCAGCTCAATGAACGTCACTCTAGGAGCCCACAACATCAGGATCCAGGAGGAGACCCGGCAGTTCATCCCTGTGGCAGAAGCCATCCCACACCCAGACTATAATCCTCAGGATAGCTCCAATGACATCATGCTCCTAAAGGTGAGACTTGCCACCCCATCCACACACCTCTTCCCATCCCCTACTCAACCACCACTCCTGGTGCCTGTGTTCTGTTTGCTGCAGGGCTTGCCCCTCCCATTTTGCTCTCATCTTGTTCCCTCCCTCCCTCCTACTCTTTCTTTCAAAGGGTCCTAGGCCAGCAGGCTCCTGGCTGAGCTCTTCTCTCCTGCTTCTTCTCCCACAGCTGGAAAGGAAGGCCAAGAAGACTAAAGCTGTGAGGCCCCTCCCCCTGCCCAGGGCCAATGCCCAGGTGAGGGCTGGGAAAGTATGCTACCTGACTGGCTGGGGGAGAAAGTCCTTTCATGACATCAAAGGAACTAAAATCCTACAAGAGGCTGTATTGATCATCCAGGATGACCAGAAATGCAAAAAACTCTTCCACCGCTATTGCAAAACCGTGCAGATTTGTGCTGGAGACCCGAAGAAAGTAGAGGCTGCTTTCAAGGTTTGTTCAAGAATTTGACAGACAAAATGCAGGGAGAGAGGAACCTGGGAGAGGGCTATTTATGATAATGGCCAAACCCTCAAGCATCAGCTCATAGAAGGGACATCCCAAAAGCAGGTTTGAGTCCCTCTGTGGGTCAGCAAGAGAGAAAGATGGGGAAGCATTCGCCATCCCAAAGCAGCATAAATTGTTTCTGAGTGTCCCTAAGGACTTCGGGGGAAACCTTGGGTTGAGCTAGAAAGAAGAGTGTGCCCTCCTTGGAGCTGTGGTACTGAGGGAGTTTAAAAACCTGTTCTGGCCCTGACCTAACAGCTAACCTTCCCAGGAGGAGGTAGGGAGGGCAGAGTCAGGGGAAGGAGGCTCAGTTCTTCCTTGGCCTGTCCAACAGGGCGACTCTGGGGGACCCCTCGTGTGTAACAACAGAGCTTATGGAGTTTTATCCCGTGGAAAGAACCAGACCATCTCTTCAGGAATCTTCACTAAGGTTGTGTCCTTCCTGCCATGGATCAAAAGAAGCATGAAGCCCCTCTAACAGGTGGTTGAAGCCAGCTGTGCCTGACTAGCTTGTCCGGATACAGGCGAGACCCACATGGAGTGGGTAGCAAAGGCTGAAAACTCATAATAAATTGATCTGCACATTGAATACAACTGAAGTCCTGTACTATTTGAGTCACTCGTGTGCACTTCAATGGTCCAGGTTGCAGCCTCATGTCAGTTCTGGGCTTCTCTTCCTCCTTCTTCCCCAGCCCCTCCTCTAACTAGAACTTCTGGCTAGATAATTCCCACATATTTATCACTCACACATACATGGTGGTGGTTAGGGGGTTGTTGGTTTGTTTTTAATTTTTGACATAGGAACTCTAGGCTGGCGTGGAGTTTGTTTTGTAGACAAGCCTGACCTTAAACTCACCAAGGTTTACCTGTCTCTGCTTCCCCAGGGCTGGGATTAAAGATTTGTGCCATGACATCCAACCATACACCTATTTTACTACCCAGCTGTCCAAGGTTGACTTTCTTACATCACAAACAAGAGTCTATAGCACCACTGAGGTGTCGTATACTCAGTCATTTCTTTTCACCCTTAGTCTCCAGAAATGAATCTCCAGAGGCCTAGAAAATCCCTAACATCTCTTGGTCACCTTCATTAAGCCCCAACATTTGCTAGTGAATCAACAAAGCAGTGGGGTGAAGGGAGATTTGACTCTGGGAATTCCGAAGGCCAGGGGTCATGCTACTGGATAAGTTTCCTGTTCCAAGACCTCTCACCTCTGGGCGGACCTCAGTTATGTGCTTTTATTTTTGCTTTGGATTTGTTTGTTGAGAGAGAGAGAGAGAGAGAGAGAGAGAGAGAGAGAGAGAGAGAAGTTTATTGGGTAGGGAGATGGAGAAGACCTGGGAAAAATTGAGAGAGGGGAAAGAATATGAAAATATGAAAAAAAGGGAAAATGTGGTAGGAAAAATTAAAGGAATTAGCAATGATACAATAAACTTTTATAATTAAAATATAAATGTATTTATTATTAAGAATAATATCAGAAAGCATATGAAAACTGCTCTTCCTCCTTTCTTCCACCAAGCCCTGGAAATGAAATTTCGACCCTTGAGATGTGGACAATGGTAAAAGGGTATTGGGAGGAAGCTGCTGGGAGCTTCCTGCTCCTGTCTGTAGATGAACTAGTTTCCAGCCTTGTCTAGTCTCTGCCTAGAATCTTATGGAAAAAAGACCACAAACATGGTGTCTATGAATGAAGCTGCTGCTGCTGCTGTTAATCCTCCTGCTCTTCCTCCACCTACTCCCCTCCTCCCCTCCTCGTCCTTGTCCTCGTCCTCCTCCCGTCCTTGTCCTCCTCCTCTTTCTCCTCCTCCTCCTCCCGCTCTCCTTCTCCTTCTCCTTCTCCTCCTTCTCCTCCTTCTCCTCCTTCTCCTCCTTCTCCTTCTCCTCCTCCTCCTCCTCCTCCTCCTCCTCCTCCTCCTCCTCCTCCTCCTCCTCCTCCTCCTCCTTCTTCTTCTTCTTCTTCTTCTTCTTCTTCTTCTTCATACAGCAGTTATTCTATGCTTAACAGTGAAGACAGTACACTATTCTAAGGTTTTAAGATTGCTCTATTTGCAATCTGTATGCATGTGTTTGACATTGTCACACTTTTTTCTGCAAATATTGACTTCTGTTTCTTGTCTTCAGTCCAAATTAATATTTAAATCTTATTTCTCATTATAAATAAATTATTGTTGGACGTTTTCTAATGACTTTTGGAACTTTACTGCTATATTAGCTTAGTATGTTAGCTTATACAGGAGATGAACTTTAGCTTCTCTCTCCCTCTCTTCCTCTCTCCCTCCTTCCCTCCCTCTTTCTCTTTTTCTCTTTGCTTCTCTTTCTTTCTTCCTTCTATTGATAATAGATTTTTCCTTCCCATAATATAACTTGATTATAGTTTCACTTTTTTCTACTCCTTCTCCCCCTTTCACTCCTGTATAGATCCATTCCCTTTCTGTCCCTTGTTATAACATAAACAGGCATCTAAGGGATTATAATATAAGATAAATAAAAAATAATGCATCAGAATTGAACAATACAAATGGAAAGAACAGAGTCCAAGGGAAGGTACAAGAATCAGAGACCCACTCATTGGAACACTCAGGAATCTGCTGCAGGAGGATGTGATGATGATTGAGCAAGGCATTGATTTATGAGCATAACAGAATGTCATTAGGAGTCATTTTATTGCTACCTTTTACTTTTGTCTTTGTTTGTTTGTTGAGAACAGTAGTATTTGGTTTTACCCTAGGTCCCTGAGCTATCTAGTGTCAGGTTCAAGGTCATCCAAGTAGTGTCAGGTGTGGTTTCCAACTTGGGGAGTGGGCCTTAAGTCAAATCAGATTATTTGTTGGTTATTCCGACAAGCTTCGTGCCACCATAGAGACAGGACAAACAGCATTGTAGATAAAGAGTTTGTGGTTGGGTTGGTGTTTATGCTTGGTAGTGTGCAGAGTACCTTACTGTATTAATGACTCTAGAATTTAGGGGTGAAGGCTCTGTGTCTGCACCAGCTTGACTTCTTCATATTCAGTGAGTTGAGTAGGGGCCTTGCTGTCAGTTTGTGGAGAACAATCTATAGACTTGGCAACAGCCTGGGCTGCTTGGGGATTCCCATGGGAAACATTTAGCTAACAACTCAGTTAGATACAACCCAGCCCTGGTACTGGAAGCTTCATTTAGTGACAAGAGATGTCCAGTTAGGGATCTGTCTCCCCATTTGAGGAACATGCCTGACTCCATTTTGAAGGCAGGAGCCATTATGCTGTATATTGTTTAAAATGTTTCCATTTACTGTAAGAGCTGAGTTACTGTTTTTAAGGCTGTGTCCTGGAATCTGACCTGTCCCAGTCCATGACCTTGACTTGTTTTTGAGAACACCCTAACCCTCCCTGATCTTCCATAATCAGAAGGTGACCACATTGTGTTTTTTGATTTTTTTGAGAGTTTTCTGTACTTCTTAATTGTTCTTTTGTATCTCTTCTGGAATCCTGCTTTGCAACTAATCATGATTTTACTCCTTAAAAGGGGCCCAAGTAATGGACTGTTCTCTTTAACCTGATTTAGGAGACACTTACTAGCCAGTTCTTGGGTACACCCCAACAAAAATCAAGCTTGCTTCAAATTTAACTCAAAATTGTGTGTAGTGGTCTTATTCTTGCCTGGTAGGATTAACACTACTTGGTGATTTCATTTAGATCAATTTCATATATGTATATATTTTAGGAATCTTCTATTGTATTAAGTTTCCACACTACCCCTCAAATGGTCCTTAATTTTAACTGTCTCTCCCCATACTTCCTCCCTGGTCCTACTCTCTCTCCCCACTAGATACTCTTTTTCCAGCCCCCTCATTCATCCATAACTATCTATTCTATTTTCTCTTTCTAACAATATCTATCTGTATCCCAGCCCATCCCGTACTCTATACCTAACCTCTGTGTTTCTACAATAGTAACTTGGCTATCACTGACTTAAGAGCTAATATACACATGTAAATTAGCACATATCATGTTTATCTTTCTGTGTCTGGGTTACCTTACTTAGGATGATTTTTTTTCTAGTTCCACCCATTTACCAGAGAATTTCATTATTTTTAACATCTCAGTAATACTCCCTTATGAAAATGTACCAATTTTCTTTATTCTTTCTTCTGTTGAAGGACATCAAGGTTGTTTCCAGTTTCTGGACATCATGAATAAAGCAGCAACAAACATGGCTGAGACAGTATCACTGTGGTAGGCTGGAGCATTCTTTGAGTATATGCTCAAGAATGATATAGCTGGATCTTGAGGGTAATCAAGTCCCACTTTCCTGAGGAACCACCACACTGATGCCCATAGTGGCTATAAAAGTTTGCACTCCCACAAGCAATGGACAAGTGTTCCCCTAAATCCACATCCTCAATAACACGAGGGGTTATAAGCCTGCTTAAACTGATTGTCTGATGTTGATTTAGCTTTAGTAAGTGATATGTATCTAAAAAAATTTTTATTTCTTTAAATTTCCAATGTTGTGGAGTACAGGTTTGTGAAGTATGACCTAATGATTTCCTCAGTGTCGTTATGTCTCCTTTTCATTTTAATTTTATTAATTTAGATATTCTTTCTCTACATTTTAATTCAGTTGGATAAGGGTTTGTTGCTCTTATTGATTTTCTTAATGAACCAAACTTTTTTTCTTTTTTTTTGTTTCTATTCTATTAATTTTAGTCTCCAGTTCGGTTATTTCTTGTCATTTACTCCTTTGGGTATGACTGCTTCTTTTTGTTCTAGAGATTTCAGTAATACTGTGAAGTTACTGAAATCTCTCCACATATTAAATCTCCATTTTCTTTTAAATATAGGTACTTAGTGCTATGAATTCGTCGTTTACAACTGCCATCATTGTGTCCTATAAACTTGGTTATGCTGTGTATTCATTGTCATCCAATTCTATGAAGTCTGAATTTCTTTACCTCTGTCTTGACCCATTTTTCATTCAGTAGTGAGGTTTACAGTTCCCATGAGTTTGTCAGCCTTCTGTTGGTGTTACTAATATCCAGCTTTCATCCCTGGTGACTGGGTATGATGCAGGGTGCTATTTCAATTTTCTTATAGTTAGTGAGACTTACATTGTGTACAAGTATGTAGTCAATTTTGGAGAAAGTTCTATGAGATGCAGAAAAAAAAAGATATATTCGTTTGTGTTTGAATGAAATGTTCTGTAGATGTCTGTTAGGTTCCTTTGGTTTATAACTTCTGTTTGCTCCAGCATTTCTCTGTTAAGTTTTTGTCTGAGTGACCCGACTGCTGGTGAGAGTGAGATATTGAGGTCTTTACACTATCAGTGCGTGAATGTCAATATGTGGTTTAAGCTGTAGCAGTGTTTCTTTTACAAACTTGGGTACCATTGTGCTTGGCACATAAATATTAAATTTCAAACGTTCTCTTGGTGAATTTTTACTTTGATGAGTATGCAGTATCCTTCCCTATCTCCTCTGATTAGTTTTGGATTGAAGTCTATTTTGTCAGATATTAAAATGTCTACACCAGCTTGCTTCTTAGGACCATCTGTTTGGAATTGTTTTTTATCCTTTTGCCCTGAGGTAATGTCTCTTATTGATGTTAAAGTGTGCTTCTTAGAAGCAGTAGAAGGATGGATCCTGTTTTCACATCCATTTTGTTAGTCTGTATCTTTTTATTGAGGAATTGAGACCATTGATATTAAGAGATATCAATGAGCAGTGTTTGTTTATTCCTATTATTTTGTTGCTGTTGTGGTGGTGGTGTTTTATGTGTATGTTTCTCCTCTTTTGATCACCTATCTGAGAACTTATTTCCTGCATTTTCTTGTATGTAATTAACCTCTCTAGATTGGAATTTTCCTTCTAGTGCTTTCTGTAGGGCCAGGTTTGTGTATAGATATTGCTTAAACTTGACTTTAACATGGAATATCTTCTTTTCTCCATTTATTGTGTTTCAATGTTTTGCTGGTTATAGTTGCCTGGGTTGGCATCTGTGGTCTGTTAGAGTCTGGAAAACATTTGTCCAGGCCCTTCTGGCTTCTTGAGTCTCCATTGAGAAGTCAGGTGTAAATCTAATAGGTCTGTCTGACTTTGTATGTTAGTTGGTCTTTTTCCCTTGCAGCTTTTAATATTCTTTCTTGTTCTGTACAGTTAATATTTTGATTATTATGTTCCAAGGGGATCTTTTTTTTTCTATTCCAGTCTATTTAGTGCTCTGTATGCTTCTTGTACTTTGGTAGGCATCTCCTTCTTTAGTTAGGGACATTTTCTTCTATGATTTTGTTGAAAACATTTCTGTGCCTTTGACCTGGGTCTCCTCTCCTCCCTTTATTCCTATTATTCTTAGATTTGGTCTTTTCATGGTATTTCAGATTTTCTGGATGTTTTGGTCCAGGAGTTTTTTAGGTTTAGAATTTTCTTTGACTAATGTGTCCATTCTTCTATCATGTCTTCAATGCCTGAGATTCTCTCTTTCATCTCTTATAGTCTACAGGTGAGGTTTATGTCCAAAGTTTCTCTTTGAGTTTCTAAGTTTTTCATTTCCAGATTCTATCACTTGAACTACTTTACTCATTTTCTTTTCATGTTTGATTTTTCAAATATTTCTTTAATGGATTTATTCACTTCCTTTGTCAGGACCTCTATCATATTTATGAAGGCCATCTTAAGGTCCTACAGTTGTGCTTTAGCCATGTTGAAGTACTCAGAGAGTCTGCCATGGTAGGGTCTTTGGGCTGTAGTGGCAACATATTGTCCTAGCTGTTATTGTTCACAATTTTTTATGGTGGCATTTAGGCATGTGGGTTTAGGAAAACTGAAATCCTAGGTGCTGATGTTGGATTTTGTCTGTTTTGGGTGAGTGTCTTATTCCTTGGTTTCTGTTGCCCTCTCTGCTTGTTAGGAGGCTGTGATGACTGTGTGTTTCCTGTTAGAATTCTGATAGGTGTGGGCACTGGGTTTCCAGGCTAGATGCATTTCTAGGGTTGGGAGCTAACTTGTAGGAATAGGAATAGCCTAGGAGGAGGGTGCTGAGGTCCACATAGGGGTGGAAAGCAGGGTGTTCCACCAGGATCTGCTTAGTCCCTTGGGAATGGGGGCAGAGATTGAGAAGAGGCCGCAGCAGATCTGCTACAGAGCTACAGTTGAGCCTTGGAGGAGTGGAAGGAGAGGGAAAGGAAGAGCTACAGTTAACCTTCCAGCTGGCTGGAGTGACCTGCAGCTTCCCAGAGGGTGGCTGCTGCGGTAGGGGCTGGGATAAAGCAATGAGTGGGGGGAGGAGAAGTTAGAAGAGGAAGATCTGTTGGGTCCACTGGTGATGGTACAGAGGAGGAAGGGAGGCCACAGGATGTGGTCTACATCGGAAATGAGCCTGGGAGGTTGGTTTTGGAGGAACTGAAGGAGAATTGAAGAGCTGCAGTTCCTTACCTGCATCTGCCCCCCCCCCCCCACTGAAGTGGCTGCCGATTGATAAACTTTTTACCAAGAGAAAATTAATAACAAACCAAAAACATGGCTATGAACAAACAAAATGCAGCACATCGAATAATAGGGGAAAACAGACAGAGTTATGCTTCACAGTAAACTCTTCCAAAAGTTCACGTGCCACCCAACCCGGTTCCCAGCCCCAGCAGCAGCAGCACACGGAGGAGTCAGATGCCTTACAGAGATAAGCAGGTGGGCAGTAGAGGGAGCCACTTCAGGGCCACTCAGCAGAATCGCGGAGAGCTCAGAGAGCCAGCCACGGAGAGAGTCCCAGAGTGTAAGCCAGAGACCATGGCATAGTGAATGAGGGTTCTGCCACCAAAGTTAAGACGGCATCTTGTAGGACAGCGTCTGACAGGTCAGTCCTACTCCTTATATCCGATAGCACAGACAGAGCCACTCTTGATAAGGCTGGATTCTCACAACAGTTTCTAAGTAAGCTGATACTCTCTCTCTCTCTCCCTCTCCTCCCCAGATGCCCCCACTCCCTCTCACTCCTCCCTGGAGCTTTCATGTTCCCCCCATAGTGATTGTGCATGTTATGGTTTAAATATGAAATAGCCTTCCAAAAGTCTCCTTTTGAAGGTTCGGCCCCCAGCTGGTGGTGCCAGTGAAGTACAAGAGTGCTAACCTAATGGGGTGATCCGTGGATGAGTTCATGCTGAATGGGCCATTAGGAAATGAGGCCTGATGGAAAGGAGGAAGTCCGATTGTGACTCCAAAGGGTAGGTGCACCTTGTTGTTAACCCTTTCCTATCTGGCCCCTGCTTCCTATCGTTCCGTGTGCAGCTCTGTCCCATGTTGCTCATTCGGCATGAGCTCATCAATGGATCAACCCATTGGATAAAGTTAGGGCTCTCATGGTTTATTACAGTAATAAAAAACTTATGTATCACATGTGATGAAGTGGGGGGGGGGTTGAGCAGATATCTGGGAGAGCATTGATCTTCATCTTAGTATTATCTAATTCCAAATTAGAACATGTATTCTAATGGAGAAATAGGCACATTCATCTTAGGCATTGCGCAGCCTTTGCACATCTATATTACCTTCCATTACAGAGAACTAGGGTTAAGAATATTAACAGGCAAGTTATTTAAAAAGTACTAGAAAATATTTATAAAATATTTATAAAAAGATCAAAGGCTCACTCCTTCATTCCAATATTTGGGAGGTGAAAGGAAGATGGCTGTGAGGTTCAAGATTGTCCTCAGCTACATACAAAGTTCAAAGTCAGCCTGGGCTACGTGACATCTGAAAAAATACTTAAAAATTTTTAATTATATTTTCTAAAATAAAAGATCAGCTCATTAACTCATCCGTACAAGTAAAAACATTAGTAAATTTGTGTTAGTCTGATTTGGAAAAACAATGACATTCAGACTTGGTGAGGACATTGAGAAAGATGGCATTTTTATTTCCTTGTCCTTGGGAGGTTGTGATGAGGATCACTTGAGGCCAGGGGTTTGTGACCAGCCCAGGCAGCATTGCGAGACACAGCTCAAACAAACAAACAAATTAAAAAAAATCAAAACCAAACCAAGGGCCAGAGATGTGTGCCAGTTACAACACATCTGCCCAGCATAAATAAGGCCCCAGAATGATCTCTACCACACTACCAAGACAAACCCAAGGGTTTTTGGTTGACCTAGCAGTCTTTGTCCACACCAAAAAATTAAACAAGATTATATATTAGTTTTTTATACATTTGACCCATGAGAATGGTTGCCAGGTACGTATAAGACAAAAGCAAATTATAAGTCAGTATCTACTATAGCTAAATGTTTGTTATATGCATATTATCCTGGTAGGATTTTTTCTTCATACATATTTATTTCCATAATTTTACAAATTATGTCATTTAGATATTTCAAAGGCCAGATCATCAAACACAAATGACATTCTAAAATGATATACAGTAAGAGAATCTTAACAAAATAAAGGGAAATGTTGACTAATTGAACATATAGGCTTCAAACTGAACGTTACATTTGAGATTGCAAAATAAACATACATAAGGGAAAAAATATCTAGATGAAAAAACATCTTCCTGGTTGGGTGGCACACACAATTAATCCTAGAACTCTTGAGACAGAGAGAAAGGGGCCTCTGTGAGTTGGAGGCCAGGTTAGACTACATGAGTTCCCAAACTGACATATATATATATATATACATATATATATGTATATATATGTAAATACACACACATATATCACACACACATATATATAGAGAGAGAGACAGAGAGAGATAGAGAGAGATAGAGAGACACACAGAGAGAGTGACACACAGAAAGAGAGATTTGATTTTCATAGTGGCCAGCTGGATAGGGGAATTAAAATGGACATATTTCTATGTCCAGTTGTTTATTTATACTTTTTAACCTTAAATTACTAAAATAATATTATTCCTGGAACTATTTCAGGTCAGGGAAAGGCAGCCAGAGGTAAGTTGATGCTGTTTAATAATGCAAACTGTTCCAATAGTTAGCCTTCAGTTTGTTTCTTGCTCACACACACTTCCAAATGAATATTTCCAATGAGTTTTTGTTCCATTTTACTCTCATCTGTTACAGTCTGGACAATAAATTTGACAGTCAGTCCAATATTAAGGGACTCAGACTCAGTGCCCCAGATGAGGCTTCTCACTTCCTCAAATTCATCATTAATAAACCACAGATGGGGAAGGTCCTTGAAGACAAGGTGTGAGAGAATGTGACAGTCGAGTCTAGAAGGTCCTGCCCATTTTCTATCAGTCTCAGCTGCTACAACAGCCACACTGCCCCATAGACCCTTGTCTGGGACTGGAAGCAAAGGGACCTGCCTTGCTAACCTGCTTAGTTCATCAAGATTACAGTGTTTAATACTGTTTGCTGTTTAAGAGGACATATGGGCCCTACTTTAGCTTTTTCTTCCTCTTCCATCTTATTTTATTATTATATATTAATTTTACAAAGTGGTGAGTTTCATTTGGAAACTTCTTCCATGCATACGACACATTTTGGTCATATACACCTTCTCCTCACTCTTTCCCTCCCACCCCAAGTCATATTTCCTTTCATATTTCTGACAGCCCCCTCTACTACCATGTCTCCCTGTCTCCAAAGTCCACACTTGAAGGAAAGCAGGTGGCATTTGTCTTTCTGAGTCTGGTTTATTTCTTTTCTCCTGATGACCTCCACTTCCGTCCGTTTCCCTGTAAACAACGTCATTTTCTCTTCTTATAAAACTAGTACATTTCAGCTTGCTCTGGCATGGTGGCACATGCTTGTAATCCCAGCACTAGAGACAGAGAAGAGGATTAAGAATCCAAGGTCATCCTTAGCAACGTAGAGAGTTAGAGTCCACCACGAGCTACTTGTGATTCTGACTCAAAAAAAGTAAATAAAAATAATGCATTTCCATTATTTGCAAAAGTAATATGCAAATAAGGTAACATAAAATTGCCCTTCTTTCTGGCTATTGCCCTTTCTCCCTCACAAAATTAAAATTAAATTATATTAATAATAATATAGTTATTATAATCTCTCCACTCACTGTAAGAGAATACAATCTTCTGCATTCCACTAAGTAGAAGTTTAGAATAACCTTTTCTTACCGGGGAGACAGCACATCATTCCATGCCTATATCATGACCTACATTGTTGAAGATTTGGGTGGTCTGGGAGGTTTGCCAAAAGGGTCTCTTATTAGCTCCTTCCTAACATTAGGAAAAAGCCTTTCTGCTGGCATGCTCAGGACCTGTGACACCCAAGTGTGTCTTTTCCTCTAAATTCTCCATCTGGAAGGTTTTGTGTAGGTGTCAGCAAACCTATTATTTGCAAACTGTCCTTCAGGATCCTTGGAGCTTCAGTCTCTCCTCTGTCATTTGCTGCTCATACACAGAGAGCAGCACACAGTTCAATCCTTGGTTAAAGGATATGGCTGCCTGCAGACACTTTTGTTAAAAGGGCCGGCTGTGATACTGCCTTCTCCCACTAACGAAATATCCACACTCAGTGGAGACATCTGAGATGCTCCCAAAACACCCTTTCAGGAGGGACACTGAGACAGACCGAAGGAGCTGAGGTCTGTATAGCCCTGGTCTTTTACAAAGTCAAGAACAACTAAACTGGTTTCTCAATTGGGAGTGGAGGTGTCTCTGGGCCAGCTGTAGCTGGTCACTGCCTGCCCAGAGGATCGGTATATGGAACTTATGCAGCCCAGGAAGGAGATGGGAAATACCCAATATTAATGTCTCAATAGCCCAGAGGAGAAAAAAAATGTAACGGACAGAAATGTAATGGAACAGTCACAAACAGATGCACAAACTGCCTATAGATATTGTGAAATATATCAACAGTCTTGCTTCTTCAAACCACAATTTTTGTTAAAATTAAAATGTTTTAAAGATATGTACTTTGATCTATTAGACTTGTCTCCTCTTTACTCAAATGTTCTCTCCAACACCACACACACACACACACACACACACATTATTCATTGGAAAGTCTACAGAATCTATGCATACCATTGAAAGAATACTTATGAGGCGATTGCTGCATTTTATGTCAGGAGCTGAAGCCATTTTCTAGAAACCCGCTATGATTCTCCCCTCCAACCCTAGAAGAGTCACCATTCTGACTTGATGCAGCTTTCCTGCTCTTTTATGTACTTTTCTCTTGTGTGTAAACCTCTAGACATAAAGTCACACTTTGTGCTAAAATTGAGCTTTATATAAACATGATCATACTAAGTGTTTTCTTCTTGGGCCCTTTCTAACGTTTTCTACATACGTGGAAGAGACAAATGTTCAGTTATATTTGTAGCTGTCCTAATATAGAATATCCCACGAGTTACTGTTCCCAAGTCTTCCCAGGCTGAGGCTGTCCCAAACTGCTGCTCAGAGAGATACAGCTATGCCCTTTTTGGAAGTGAGCTTCCTTTAGGTTTATATCTATGGATGGGTGGTGATGCTGGTATCTTAGACATCAATAGCTTCTGTCTAGACTCTTACTTCAGTTTGGGCCTGAAGATAGCTCCTGCACAGTCAGTTCTCAGGCTTTTCCATTTTGGGGACATGTTAAACAGCCATGCTTCTTGTTGTTTTCGGTTGACATGAACTCTCTTGCTACTGGTATAAAATGACCAGTGCACACTTTTGTTTACATAACTGGGTGTGTGACTTTCATGCCTCTTTTTTTCTGTGTATACAGGCTTTTTATCCTTTAAAAAAAATCCAAAGAACATTTCTAAAACAAACAAAATGTTGAGACATCACTAAAATGAAATATCCCAATACAAAGGTAAGGTAACCTTGCTGGGGTTATTCCTTCATGGTATTTCTCCGATACTAAGAGAGAACATGGATTAGGATGGGATTAAGCTCAGTGCGGCTCTAAAAAGTAGAAAACTGTGTATGAGTTAGAAAGAATGCTTTACTTCCGAAAAATTTTCAAGTTAACCTATCATGCTTCATAGATTAGGGAGTGTACCCGTCAGGAGCTATTTCAAAGAGGTGATACAGGATTAGAATGGTCTGCTGTGTACACTGAGTCTGTTTGATATTTTCAGTGGGTTTAGCAATCCATTGTGTGACTCTGCAGTGATCTCTTGTGCTCCCCCATTCATTATATGTCCCCGGCTCTTCTTGATGTACATGTAGCATAATAATAAACATGTCTCCCTTTTAAAACTGTTACCCCCGAGGCTAAGAACGGAAACAAGTTGGTGGTTATATGAGATCCTAAGTGTTTTCAAACAAAGTTCAGACAGCTCTCAACAACTGAATCTGCTGGGCCTCTGCAGCACGCAGGGGATCCTGGAAAACAGAGACCTTTGCCAGAATTGTCAAAATGTCTGCAATGGAGTCATGATTGCACTGAGAGTGGGCTGGGACACAGGTGACCAAGAAAATCAATATCAAAAGCTTGATCTGTCCTTTTCTTCTCCAGCTGCATCCTCCATGACCTCAGGAGGTCTCTACCTTGGCAACTTCTAGAAAGAAGTGGGAGCAGTAAGGATCTTAGAGGATGAAGGCGAGCAGGCTTCATTTCTCTTCTCCCCTCTTTGACTTTTCCTTTGTCTTTGCCCATATCTCCCACCACACCCGCCATCTTTTTCTCACCCTTGTCCTTGGACATTGGTAAACACACGTGAGCAAGGAATCCAGAAAAGGGGGGCTTTAGCTCAGTTGGTAGAGTGATTGCCTACTATGCGTGAGACTGTAGGCTTGGTCCCCAACACCTCATAAAGCCGACATGGTGGTGAATTCCAGCAGTCTTGGCAGTCAGGAATAGAGCCAGGAGCATCAGACATTAAAAAAAAAAATAAAGGTCACCCTGAACCATATAGCCATGTTGAAGCCATCCTGGGCTATTTAATACCTCCCTCCTTCCCTCCCTCCCTCCCTCCCTCCCT
>NW_026068180.1:869013-902393 GCF_014885135.2 Alexandromys fortis
TCCCTCCCTCCCTCCCTCCCTCCCTCCCTCCCTCCCTCCCTCCCTCCCTTTTTGTTCTCTGAATACATATATGAATTGACATTCATTGAATGTCAGTTGTAACTCTAACCCCACAAGGAGAGGGAGAGAAGGAAGTAGCCACTAGTTTCCCTGAATTATGAAATGTACAGTGGATTTGGTTCCTCCTTGCTCTCAGCACTGACATGGCAACTATGTGGGACGCCACACTGGCTTGGTCGACTCCCTCTTCTCCTAGATCACTGGCAGTTGGTGTGCAAACCTCCTAGGAAGCCTTGGGTGATGAAACCTGTCACAGAAGCTGGAAAGTGGGACCGGGACTTCCCAGCACCTCTTCCTTCCTCTCCATGGGGGATAAAAGTCTGGCAGAGAGAAGTTTAAGCAGCAACTGACTAAACAACGCATGGTTCTGGAAAGATGCAGCCACTCCTGCTCCTGTTGATTTTTATTCTACTCCAAGGAGATGAGGCAGGTGAGTGACCAGCCACACCTCAGAGATCTGATCTCATCCTACATACTAGCACTAGACTTCTGTGGCAATTTTAACTCTGTATCAGTGAGCAAGTTAACTGAACACACATTTCCTCAGTTTTCTTATCTATAAAATGTGGATAATATTAACACTGCCTCACAGCGTTGCTATGGCAGTTAAATTGGCTAATATATGAGAGTATTGTTATTGACCCCCACATATAGAAAGTACTGTATAAATATTTTCCACATAAATTTATTCAGAAGCCTGTATACCAAAGCCCAGAGACAAGAACTCAGCTGTAAAAGTCCCATTAGCTCTAGTCTAGACTCATATCTAGTCCCATGATATCAGGAGGTGCACTCTGGGACATGGGATGCTCTCTGGGGAAGATACCAGGGAACAGGGAAAGCTCATACCTTGGGGAAACATCCTTCCTCAATACCTGAGGCCAGGGCCAGACTTGTGTGGAACAAACACTGTTCTCCATTTGGAGAAGGACGGCACAAAGGACTGAAGGGCAAGGAGTAATTTCTGCAGAGCCTTGGAGGTTTCTTCCTGCGCCTGATGTCCACACAGCTCCCTGTATCATGCCCCCGAGGCTTTTTAAAGCCCCCCACCCAGTGCTTTCTGCCTCTCAGCCTTCCTAAAGCTCCCCCTCCACACACACACAGGCGGTTCTGTCTGCAGACTCTCAAACACACGTGTAAGTCCCAGGTGCTTCCTTGCAGGAAAGATCATTGGAGGCCGAGAAGCCAGGCCCCACTCCCGCCCCTACATGGCTTTCCTTCTGATCCAGAGTTCAGGAGGGCTGGGTGCTTGCGGAGGGTTTCTGGTGCGAGAAGACTTTGTCATGACAGCGGCCCACTGCTTGGGAAGGTGAGAACTCAGGAGCTTCCCAGGAAGCCAAAGTCCCCCAATTTCCTCCTCTGAGCCTCCTGAATGTATGCAATTCTAATTAAGTGTAGTTATAATAAAAGGTTCTGCTTTTAATTCTAGAGACAAGACGGGAGCGGGAGGAGGGAGGTAAGAAGCCTGTGTTGATACGGAGAAAAGGAGATGTGATCAAAAGGTATACGACAATGAGGAGAAAAAGGTAGAAGGCACAGGCTGGGTGCTAACTATGAATTCAAACTATTTCTGTTCAATCTGCTGTCCCCAGCTGAAGATTTCTGAGAAACAGCAGGCAGGGGCCAGGCCCAGAGCCTTCCCGTGTCCCCCATTCTCTCCAGCTGTGGTTTTCCTGTCTTTGGTCCATTCGTCTGCCCTGCCGAACGGCTGGATCTCATAGCTACCTCTAGTCCAACTTTTCTTTTGCAGTTCCATAAATGTCACCCTGGGAGCTCACAACATTCAGAGGCAAGAAAGGACCCAGCAACACATCCCTGTGCTCAGAGCTATCCCCCATCCTGATTATGATCCAGACAACTTCCTCAATGACATCATGTTGCTTCAGGTACTGCCTGCCAGACCTCTGACTCTCCAGCCTTACTGGCTTCCTCTTGGCTCTGTGACTTTTCTGTGTTTGGGGACTGTTGAGAAGGAAGTGGGGACAGGGTTCCAGGGTGGTGGTGAGGACAGAGAATCCCCGAGTGTGCGTGTGTGTGGGGGTGCCAACTGAGCTGGAATGCCTCCATTCCTCCTGACAGCTGACAAGAAGAATCCGGAAGAATAAAGCCGTGAGGCCCGTGGCTCTGCCTCAGGACAGAAACCGTCTGCGGCCAGGGGATTTGTGCACAGTGGCTGGCTGGGGCCTAGTGAGCCGGAACATGAGAACAGATGTACTCCAGGAGGTGCAGCTAAGGGTGCAGAGGGACCAAAGGTGCAGCAATCGGTTCAACAACTACAACAGCCAGACTCAGATCTGTGTGGGAAACCCAAGAGAAAGGAAGTCTGCCTTCAGGGTAAGAGTATGAATGCCCACCAGTATTTCTTGGGACAAAGGGCTTAGGGCTGACAGGACAGCAAGGCCAGTCTCCATGCCTTAGGGTACTTCCTGTTCAGGAATGACAGGAAGACCCACAATGTACCTTAATGGGGAAGGCGAAGGTCCCCTGATGGAGACAGCTGGGGGCGGTAACTTTAACCAGGCCTGAAGTCCAACAGCTAAAAGACCCAGGGGCTTGCCTCCCGCAAGCCCATCAAATACCCATCCCCTAAACACAGGCAACCAAGGGCCCCATCCACTGGTGCCAGAATGGCAGGGCAGCAAGCTTCATGTCCTTTCCCTCCTCTGCTCCACAGGGCGATTCTGGTGGCCCTCTGGTATGTAACAATGTGGCCCAGGGCATCGTCTCCTATGGAGATATCAATGGCATTCCTCCAGCTGTATTCACCAAGATCCAGAGCTTCATCCCCTGGATAAAGAGAACTATGAGACGCCTTGCACCACGGCATCAGGGACCAGCTCCAGGGGATTTCCATAGTCTTGGTTAATGTCACATGGAGAATGTAAATTTTGTTTAATTAAACATCATTTAGTGGTGTCTTAACTTGTTTGAACTCCTTTGTCAAAATACCATGCAGTGGTATTCTAAACAACAGAAATTTTAATTTTGCTGTGTTTGAGAGGCTGGGAAGTCCAAAGTCGGGACACCATTCATTCGGTGTCTGATGAGGGGCTGATTATCACAAGATCACAGCTGTCTCCTTCCAGTGTTTTCGTGCCCTGGAAAGTGCAGGGGATTCCGCGGGGTCTCTGAATAACCATTCACAAAGTTTCATCTCTCATAACCTATCACCTCTCAGTTAACCTCTGAGGGGTTAGGTTTGCTGCATCAGTGCTGAAGGAGTATGAACACTCATTCTCCAGTGACCTCTGCCTGGACAGAGTGAAGGTCTATAGGTAGATGGGGAAGGCGAAGAGTGAAGTTCCTTCAGAAAAGGAGTTTTCTTTCCGATAACAAACTAAACCTGTCATCTACCCACAGCCTGGGATGGAGGTGAGCGTCCTCCCTTCCTTAACTCATAGCCTGCCTTTCTCCCCCATCTCGCTCTCGGACTCCACTTCTCTCCCCCGGGCAAGGATCTCTCTCCCTGAAACCCACCTCCTCAGTGCTGTTCTAAGCAGACAGATAAGCTTGATTAAAGGACAGAGTTGAAATCTCATTAAAGCCCCCATTTAATATAAGACAATTCCCAAACCCATGAGAGCCATGAACTTTCAATAAGTGGTATTAGGGCAACCAGATAGTTGTTTTGATGGGGAAAAGATAATATTGGATCAATTCCTGACACCACACTAAAAAAAAAAACCTTAAATGCATACAGATGCTAAAGATTAAACGACACAAGTACTGGGTGAGAGGAACAAACAGAACATTGGTATGTTTAAACAAACGCCAATGTTCATAGGAGCACAAGTCACAAAAGTGAAGGGAGAAGCAAGGCAGTGTCCATCAAAGAGGGTAGTTCTTGTCTAAAACCTCCCATCATGCCAACAGGCTGTGTTACAGACCAGTGTTTCATTTTCAGTGATGAAGATGTGCTCCAGAACTTTAGTACTCTGAAGTTACATAAAACGGCACACAAAACACTGACTAAAAGAATAATGTTTCTATGGCTGTCTACATTGAATAAAGGATTATGGAGGTTCTTAGATAATCTGAGACCAGACTTTAAACTTCTTAAAGTCATTGCACAGAACCGGCCCTGACGGTTTTCTCCTACATCAAAATATTATTACACTTGACTGTTGGATATTTGCTATCTGAACTACTTTAGTCCCAGACTCAATATTAAGAAAACCTAGGGGCAACCCCACCTCCTTGCATGCCCCCCCCATTCCTATCAGCACTTCCAAGGTCGTTTTTGAGATCTGACTTTAGACATTTAGAAAGGTTTCTACAACTCCCTAAGGTCCCGATGCCTAGTTCCCACAAGCTGCTGCAGGCTCTGGTCCCACCCTCACTCTCCTTTGCTGTTTTCATGGTCTTTAGCACACCACTCCAGACACAATGCACATTTGCATCTATTCAGTTCTTAAAGTCTCACTTGGGGTCCTGACCCACTCACATAGGTAGGTCTAGGCTGTGAAGGAATTCTCTGAAGGGAAATGGGACTGAGGGCCCAGATGCCCAATGTTGTGTTCTTCTCATGACCAAATCCGTGTGCACCATGGAGCAAACAGATCTGAAGGGCCCAAGGGACCAGGAGATCACTCTCTACACCACTGTCTGTTCCCACTGTGTCTCTCACACCTCCCTGGTGAGAGTCTCAATGCCATTTTAAGCATATGTTGCAACAGTGGTAATGGCAGGGTATTCCTTTGATGATAGTCTATCTTATATCTCAGCAAAGAAGATTCTAAGTGGGGTCCTGGACATCTATGCAAGGTTCAAAACATATGCACTACCCAGTCATTCGCCAGTCTCAACGTCCACCAGTCCATCCCTCTGTTCATAGCTGTCGGCCTTGCTTCTGAGACACACCCCAGCCTGATGAACACCCGTGCTTCTTCTGCCTTCTGTGTAAGAGGGGCTTGGAATGCTGTGTCCACCCTCCTTCAAGACATAAGTGGTTTTGTGAGAAGCAGCCAATTTCCAGGGCTGTGTTGGCTCTGGAGATGCAGTGGTGAGCATGACAGATGCTTAATAACCTGGTATTGGGGTGATCTTAATCTGTACTCACATATCCTTGGGCATTGTCCTCAGAGTCCCTTAGGATGAAGCCCAGATGAAAGGTCAATATAAGGAAATTGGAAAAGTAGGGGAGGGTTTTATCAGGGAGAGACGAGAGAAGGGGTTGATGCAGAAGAGGGAGGGAGGGAGGAAGGAAAAATAATACTAAGGATGTTTGGAGAGCCATAAGGACTGTCTTGGTTAGGATTTCTATTGTTGCAGTGAAACACCATGACCAAAAACAAAGTTGGGGAAGAAAGAGTTTGTTTGGCTTACACTTCCATATTGCTGTTCACCATCGAAGGAAATCAAGACAGGAACTCAAATAAGGCAAGAACCTGCAAGCAGGAACTGATGCAGAGACCATGGAGGGGTGCTGGTTACTGGCTTGCTTTTTGTGGCTTGCTTTCTTATAGAACCCAGCACTACTAGCCCAAGGATGCCACTATCCACAAGGGGTTAGGCCCTCTCCCATCAATCATTAAGAAAATGCCTTTCTGGGTGGTGGGGTTGCACACCTTTAATCCCAGCACACAGGATGCAGAGGCAGGTGTATCTCTGTGAGTTCAAGGCCAGCCTGGTCTACAGAGCAAGTTCTAGGAGAGGCTCTAAGGATACACAGAGGAACCTTGTCTCAAAAACAGAGAGAAAATGCCTTACAGCCAGACCTTATAGAGACATTTTCTTAATCAAAGGTCCCTTCTTTCAGATAACTCTAGTTTGTACGGTAAGTTGACATAAGATTAGCTGGAATTAGGATCCATATTATTATTTACTTACATAAAATTACATATAATATGCATAAGTGTACATGTATACATTTACACATATAGTTTAAATGAAGTTATATCACTTGAGCTGACAGTGTTTGCCTCAAGAGCCACATACTCTCTAACAAAAAACTCAGTGCCAGGCACGTGAATCTTCCTTTTGAATTGTTGATCAGGGATGTCCAAGAGACTCCTAAAACAATGTCAGTTATTTCTGTTGTTCTTAGTTGTCTCCCAGATCTGGAAAGTAACTAAGACACCATGTGCTTTGGAAACAGGACTCAGTGGATCAAAGCTGGCTCTAACTTGAGAGGTTCCTCCTTAAGAACTTGGTATGGTAGTAGTGGAAGGTGCTCTGCACGCTGATGAAGGAGGGGAGCAGCCATAGTTCTACCCAGCTGCAACACCTTATGAACCACAACAATGACCATCATAACAGTATATCCCTAAGGGTGAAATAGTGGCACTTACATCCTGGAAGTAACCAACGCCTATTCAACAGGAGGAAAATCATGCTTGGTACTGGAAATCTAACCAACTTCCTGGAGCTAGTGAGGTCACGGATCTTAGAGGAGAACCTATTGCCACTACTTTTCTAAACCGGCATAATTCCTGACTGAATTCTAAATACTTATCCTCATACCCATGGGTAAGTATAGCTTTCATCCCTCATCAAAGAAGCCTCTTTTTTTTTTTCTACAGACAGAGGCCATTACAAAAAGCCACAATTCTTCAAAACACAGAGAACAAAGGATCATGGGGTGCCCAGCCCCAGTAGATACATCTACAACACAACTTCTGAACCTAAGGTTCAGGAAATATCTCAGAAGAGGAGGCAAAAATATTGTAAGAGAAGAGAATCAGGAAATATTCTGTGCAACTGCGTCTCCTAGAAATGACAGGGAATCTTCACTTACCTCAACAATATGGCTGCCTCCACAAGAGCTGAACATGTAACAGATACCAATAGACAAGCTAACATGGAAGAGAGGAATCTCATGGGGCTCCAACCCTAAAGGAAGGACTATAAGCCACTAAGGAATGCTGAGAGCAAGAGAAATAGTCTTCCTCAGGGTTGAGGCTCCAATTGGTTATACAGCGCCAAGTGGTCAGCCTTGAAATCCCATGCATGTGAGCAACCCTAAAGGAACTCAACAGGTTACTTTCATGTATTTAGGCATCTGTGCAATGTAACAATAATAATTAAAGAAAAGAGGCTTTGGGTCTGGAGGATGGCTCAGTGTCGTTAAGAGTGCTTACTGCTCTTCCAAAGGACCTGCGTTTGGTTTCCAGCCCCCACATCAGGCAATTCACAACAGCCTGTAACTCCTGCTCTAGGCGATCCTATGTTATCATCCATCCTCCACCACATGCAACACACATACACATAAAGAAGAGTAAATATTTAACAACAAGAAAGAAGAATAGGCTAAGAATATGAGAGGAAGCAAGGGAGTACATAAGAGGCGTTGGGGAGAGGGAAAGGAAAGGAGGGAAGTAATGTGATGATATCTTACTTAAAAAAATTAAAATCACTATAAAGGCAAGAATATTCAATTCTTGTATAAATATCACAACTTTCATTGTAGCACCAATGTTCTACTAATATTTCACATGACCCTGCTGATGGTCTTGGCCCATGGATCAAATTAGGAATTACCCTAGATGACAAAAAAAAGAAAGAGATTAAAGCCCCACCTGTCTACAAGAAATTACATACATCCATTGGTCTTAATGTGAAATATTTCATCCATAAGTGAACTTATTCCATGAAACAAAATTATCCCTTTAAAAAAGGATAAGGACATACAGATATAGTCCCAGTCGAGAGAGGGACCATCATAGATCCCAGCAAGTACACTGCAGATTCTGGGCTTCCTTGTCTACACTGACAAGGCAGGGCTCCTCTACTAGGAAAGTTTGCTTCTGACAACCATTTTTCTTCCAAATTTGTATTTGTGTGGGCCTCCAGGTTCCCTGACATGTCCTGGAGAGGATGTTGCACATAAGCCCATGTGGTCTCACATCCTGCCTCTGAGCTGTTATCAGTGCTCCATCTCCAGCAGTGGTAGGGTTTGAGCTGCCGGGTTACCTTCAGGAATCTGTTGCTATAACTCTACATTTGAACTACTAAAGAGACAGAGTAAAGGACTGTGACTGAGACTAAGGGCACTGTCCCTTGTATCGTAGATTGTTATGAGCGGGAGGGAAGCCCAGGAGACAGCAGGGATGACTTCAACAGTTTAAGGAAACATCTCTGTCAAAAATAAAGGTCTAAGAAATGAAAAAACAAGTCTAAGAAATGTCTTGACTGTATAGGCAATTCAGCCAAATGAAGAATGATGGAAGTCCGAATTTAGGTGGTCTGTCTCCCAGAATGGTTAAAACCATTTTCATTCTTTTATTTCATCACAATTATTTCAACATGTCTTCAAAAATATAAGAGCCTTTGGGACCAAGACTTCCTTCTCTCTTGATAAGTGCCATCATCACCCCTCATCAAAGGAACTTCCCTTTGCAACAGAGACGACTACAGGAAGACACATCCAACCAATATGCCGAATTGTGGAGCCCAGTTCAAGTAGAGACATCACCAAAACATTCCTGCACCCAAGGCTTAGGGAACATTACAGAAGAGCCAGAAAGACTGTAAAAGCTGGAGGACCAGGGTGTTAGCTGTGAGATTGTGTCTCCTAGTAACAACAGAAGCTACACCATCAAGTCTCCCCAACATGACTGTCCAAATGCAATGTAAGCAAGGGGACACCAATGAACATGCCAAAACAGATGAGGAAAAGCCCAGGAGGCCTCAGCCCTACACAAAGGACTACAGGCAACTGATGAAAGCTGGGAGCCGAAGAGGTATCCAGTGCCAAATGATCAGTACTGAAAACATACATGCTAGCAACATTATACAGTCTCGGCCTTTGTATTTAAAAACATATATGTATACAAATATATAGACAAACAAAAGAACAATTAGTTTTTTTTAGAAAAGGCCATGAATTTGAAGGAGAGTAGGGGGTGTATAGGAAGGCTAGGAGAGAAATATTATAATTAAATTATAATCTAAAATTTTAAATTTCAAAAGCAAATAACCTAGGATACGTTATGACCAGGTATGGCGTCTCACAAAACCATTTCAACAATGAGAAACATATGAGTTTCTCTTGAAGATACTGCTATAACCAGTTACTACTTTAGAAGTAGTAACTTCTACTTTTACATCTGAGCAGAAAACAAAAATAACTCAAGCTGGCTTCCTCTATTCCAGATGTAATCACACTTATGACCACCTTGCCTAAGGGGAAATAGCCCTGAAACTCCCGAGTGTAGGGACACCAAGTGCAGGACCCACATAACGGCAGGGAGTAGAGGCATGGTGGCTCTTTTCTTTAGTTTGCTGCCACTCAGAGTCAAGCAGGAGATAAAGCACCATCCAGTCCCTGGCCAGAGGAGCCACTGTGAAGGCAGATGACAGCTTCTAAGCCTCCTCTTCTCTGCTTGGGAATGTGAAATCAAGCCAGCACTTGCACAGCTGTGAACCAAAGAGCAAGCAAAAGTGACTTCGTTAAATTTGTGCCTCTAATATTCAGCAGAAATCGACTAGGGGAAGGGCTGGAGAGGTGGCTCAGAGGTTAAAAGCACTGGCTGCGCTTTCCAGAGGTCCTGAGTTCAATTCCCAGCAACCACATGGCAACTGACGATCATCTGTAATGAGATCCGGTGTCTTCTTCTGGCTGACAGGCATCGATGCAGACATGTATATGTAATAAATAAAAAACACCATGTACGTACTAAATAAAACAATCTTAAAAATACCCACTAGGGAGTCTTGCAGCAATTAGCTGGAGTCCTGATTATATAGGGAATTTTCTTCATGGATGAGTTGCCTGCCAGCTATTCCCACCACATTTATTTATTTATTTATTTATTTATTTATTTATTTATTTATTTATTAAAGATTTCTGTCTCTTCCCCACTGCCACCTCCCATTTCCCTCCCCCTCCCCCAATCCAAACCCCCCACCCACGTCAGCCCAAAAAGCCATCAGGGTTCCCTGCCCTCACCACAGACATTTTTATACTGTGGAGTAAACTAGAGTGAACACTGTTGCAAGCCTTCTAGCTGCTCTCAGTGGCAGAGTGGTTTTAAGGCCCTGGGCTGTTTGCTGTTTACCTCTCTCCCTGGCTCAGTATTAGAGAACCAGCATGCTCCAGAACAAAGATTGTTGAATGATCTTTGAAATAAACACGACTGAGTAACTACAAGGGAAGTCCTCCTCATGCCCAGTGTACTTTCCACAAGCCTAAACAGCACCTAACAATTTACCAATATATTTAATGTTATGGTGTGGGTTTTAAAAAATGTATTTAATATTTAGAGCTGTTTTTATAGAGTCATATTAAATATTTAAGTAGAGGTATGTTTTTTAACCCAAATGTTTCTAACTTACACACATAACCTCAATCACTATCAAATCTACCACCAAAGTTAACCCTTTGGTATAATCCATAAACCTACATTGATATACCACTATCAAAGTGCATGGTTTACATCATGGCATGTTCAAATATCATAACTTTGGGTTGGACAAAGACATATTTCAATACATGTATTCATCATTACAGTATCATGGAATTTCAACTACTCTTAAACTCCTGTGTTGTTGGTTGTTCTTTTTTTTTTCTCTTTGCTCTTTTAGGGGTCCACCTAGCTCCCAAAAAATCACATATGGAAACTTTTTCTTTCTTATGAATGCTTGGCCTTATGGTATGAGTAAATTTAATTTTGTGAGAAATAGCTATACTACCCTCAAAGACGTCATTCAGTATCTGTAATGAATAAGAGCTCCTCTTTCCCCACATTTTTGGCAGTGGTTTGTATTCTGACCATTCTAAGAGGTGTGCAGTGTTTTCTCCTTGATCATTTAAATGCCATTCCCCTAAAGGGGATATGGTGTGGAGTTACTCCTCACCTGCCTATTTCTCTTTGTCTGTGTGTCTGTTATTTCTGGTTTTGGATTCATTGTTTTGATTGGGGTTTACTGTTTTTTTTTTGGGGGGGGATAGGGTTTCTGTGTGTAGCCCAGGCTGACCTTGAATGCAGTGATCTGCCTGCCTCTGTCTCTTGAATGCTGGGATTAAAGGTGTGCGCCACTACCACCTGGCTGGGTTTACTCATTTGGTATGGCTTTATTTTAAATCCACTTGACAATTGTGTTCTTAATGTTGTTTTATTAGATTCAACTTTTACAAATGTTCTCCCAGGCTTTGCCATGATTTTCGTTCTTGTATTAGTGTCTTTCACTGAGTTTGTAATTGAAAGTTGATTATACATCTGTTTAGTTAGAGTTTCTGTTGCTGTGATGAACACCATGACCCAAAGCAACATGGGGAGGAAAGAGATTATTTTATCTTACAGTTCTTAGGTCACACTCCATCTCTGAAGTAAGTCAGGACAGAAACTCAAAGCTGGAACCTCGAGGCAGGAGCTAATACAGAGGCCATGGAGGAACAATGCTTACTGACTTGATTTATATGGCTTGCTCAGACTGCTTTCTTATAGAACCCAGGACTACCACCCATAATGGGCTGGGCCCTGCCACATCAATCACTAAGAAAAATGCCCTACAGACTTCTCTACTGGTCAGTTTAAGGAGGTATTGTCTTATTTGATAGCCCCTCTTCTCAGATGACTCTAGCCTATGTCAAGTTGTCATAAATTAGCCAGCACATCACACCAACTGTTATTGTTATAAATATAACCTGCTGGGTCTGAGTTTGTTGTCTCTGTTTCAAGGACAACCATCTGAATTGGGCAAATAGTAAGGGGACGCTAATTCTCCTTTGCACAGCAGTCATTAGCTGCTTGTAGTTCTTTGTTTAAGGGTCAGGTCTGACAAAATCTCCCCCTTCCTTGTTAACATGTCCATTGATGTTGCTGTTGCTGCTGGTCTTGTTGATGCAGCCATTTCTAGGAGAGACTGTTTCATACTCTACTTTCTGGTTCCCTGGCTAGTACAATTTTGCAGCCTTTCTTTCAGGATATTCTCTGAGCCATAGATGCGGGAGCTTTGACTTAGATGACCCATTGGGGTCTAGGTTCCCCACCATTCTTTGACTATATTTTCCCAGGTCTACTAATGCACCTTTATCTTAGTCCCATGACCTTGTTATCTCTCCCTTTGCAGATACCCCATTGTCTCGACTATTGTAATTTGAATTGAAGCTTAGACTGTAATTACCAAATTTTCAGTTAGCTCCTCTTGTTTTACTTGTTATGTTGAAATACTGTGGTGCTTGAAAGTGTAACCCCTTCAACACTTTGTGGCATGAAGGCGTGAAAGAGTTTCCTCAGGATAAGCTGGACCACAGTGCAAAGGGTCTTGCCATACCAGGCCTAAAACAAATTAAAATATCACCCATTCCCATATCTGGACAAAGAAGAGTGTCAAGACAGAGAAAGAGAAAGGACCAAAGATGGCAGCATCACAGGCCAGCCCCTGTCCCTGATCTACAGGAGCCCTTTTGCACTTCCCTCCTTACCTACCCAACACCATGTGCTCTGTACCCATTTCTAATGAGGCAATAGTGGGATAAAACTTCATGCTGGCAATTGACAGACGTAAACAGCCAAAACGAACCATGACATGTTCTTAATACTACAGATATCATGTAGGCAGGCACTATTTCTTCAACCTGACCAAAATAGTCAAATAGTCAAATACAATAACAGAATATATAATAAATAGGTATGCATATTGCTACTTCAATGTTAAGTGTTTCAGATAGGAGTTTATTTGAAAGCTTATATTTTATATACCATTCCTTTTATTTTATATGTAAATAAATGCAATTTATAAAAATAACTAGAAACTTTCTGTGACATTAAGTAATTAATTGTGGAACAAATTGAATTATTGACCTGTGAAAAAATAAAATTTTGAGTTGTCTCCAAAATGATACACCAAATCATTTTCTTTCTCATTTTTATTATATTAACATACTATATATATGATGTTTTCTTCAAAATATAAATATACAAAGATTATGAACCTCACATATATTCTGTTAAAATACAATGCCATTATTTCTTTGATTTCAGAAGACTAAAATATTGTCATCTGCTTTTTACATTTTACAGTAATACTTGGACTAATTGCTAGCCTCTTCAGAATATCTGTCTTTCCTTTTAGATGCCAATAAAATGGATTCCATTCAATCTTCACAGTCATTATTACCACAGACACTCTTTCCTGGTGTATCCTCACAACAAAAGGCTTTCAGCACTATTGGGATACAAAAAAGTTCCACAATAGCCCAGAATGGAGTTTAACAAAGGTTTATTTATTTGGGGGATAAACTCACAGAAAGAGTAGTGATCCGCAGCCCTCAGCATGCACTGGGACCTGGACCTGAATCCAGCAGCCAAGAAGCTTGCTCACGGTTTTCATCTGTATTCATAGTACATGAGACTCTGCCCAAAGTGGGACAGTACCTTAAAGGCTATTGGCTGGAGGAGTTCCCACAGCAGAGTGTGTGGTACTGAGAATTCTACTAGGAAGCAGCACCAGCAGATTGCATGATTCTCAGCTCTCCAGTTACTTTCCATCACATGGAACCCACAGGATTGTCCTGCTAGACCAGCTGTTTGTCACTCATATTCCATCACATTCAAGGGCATTCAAATTGTGGAGCTGTCTATAAAGGGTGGAGGGGAACTAAGGAATCAGTATACCCATAACATTTAATCAGAGTGGACCATGAGTATTAAACGTTTGCTATAGCTCATATTTTATTCACTGAAAATATTCATGGCTAACAAAAGAAAAATGTTAAAAGGCACCAATAGACACAACTGACCTCCATGAAAATGGAGGACTCAGAAAGGAAGTGACCACACAGCATCTTGTTAATTCAGGAACACAGTGATTCCTGGTCTGTACTCTTAGCAGATGCAACTCCTATTAAGTATTTTTCATGATTCTTCCTTTTCTCTAACATGTATCTGGGGAGGATGTCTTATGTGAAACCAACTGACCTATTCGTTCTCTTCCCACTGACTTGAACATTACCTCCCTGGTGTTGTAGGAGGAACGGCAGGCTGCATCCCGCCGCCCAGCTAGCTTAGCTCCCAAAATAACCACACAGAAATTGTATTAATTAAATCACTGCCTGGCCCATTATTTCTAGCCTCTTTTTGGCTAATGCTCACATATTAGTTTAACCCATCTCCATTAATGTGTATCGCCACCCAACTGTGGCTTACCAGCATGAGTCTAACCAGTGTCCATCTCAGGTAGGAGAACCATGGCATCTGCCACACTGCCCTTCTTCCTCCCAGCATTCTGTTCTGTCTACTCCACCTATCTACGTTCTGCCCTATCAAAAGACCAAGGCAGTTTCTTTATTCAACCAATGAAAGCAACACAAAAACAGAAGAATCTACGTCACCCTGGGATTTGGGAACATTCATACAGGCCAGTAAAATAGCAGTGTTACATAAACTATTTCTACAAGATCCCTGTGTTAGTGTAATTGAAATATCTAAGTGTGTCATTTGTTACCTATGGACTGAAGAATTCCCCCAAAAGATTCTCAGTATCAAATCAACTAGAGACCATGAGGTTCTTTATTTCTTATTGATTTTTATTGAGCTCTACATTTTTCTCTGCTCCCTGCTCTGCCTCTCCCCTCCCGTCCCCACTTCAACCCTCCCCCAAGGTCCCCATGCTCCCAATTTACTCAGGAGATCTAATCTACATGGGAAGTAGAAAAGGACAAGGCCATGAGGTTCTTTACAGCACACCTTGCTCTAAAGAGCATCAGTTCACATAGACTCCTTGGCCCTCTTGTGTCCTGTCTCTGGAACTACAAGGAGGAAGTCCCAGTAGGCAAACTCAGAGTGCTTACTGTAGAACAGCGGTCAGAGTCAGCATCCTTTCAGTACCACTCTGTCTTCTCCACAGCAAACTCTTCCTCTCTAGTTCTCCATCTGCCATCTTCCTGTGCTTGGAAGTCCATTAATATCCCAGGATCCTCTCCCGTGGGAACTCACATTAAGATGGGACCTCCTATCACAAACTCAAGGAACCAGTGAGGAAGGATCCAATCCTGAGACACAGTGAGCGTCTCAGCAGACATTAAAGTCTTTGAGTGTGGTTCCTGGAAACAACACAACAATGACCTCAACTGCATGTAGCACTTTACTTGAAGAAGTGGCTTCTATTGAAAAGAGATAGAAGAAACACTCAAGCAGGAGAAGAGCATCATCTTAACTGGGGATGTTTATTCCTTGGAAACAGGAATAGAGGCCTGGGCAAGACTTCAGGCTTTTCTCACCTGAGTCTGATGCCACTCATTTCCAACTACAGAAAAGTGATTCTCATGAGTCTCTTCCAAAACATCCAAAGTTGTGGTTATTTACACCCTGAAGTCTGCCTTAAAAAACTCAGGAAACATGAGAGCAAACTCCCTCCTGGGAGATTCATCCTAGTGGTCCAAATCAGAAGGAGGAGGTCAGATAGGCTTTGTGTCATCACCTCACCCCCTCCCCAGCTCTTAGTCTAGTTTTTACAGTTCCCCATTTCTAGGCCTCAACATAGTCCTGACCTATCTAATAGCGTCTGGTTATTGGATGAAGGATTTGATCCTGGCCCTTTCTCATTACCTTCCGGACCTCTCATTCACATACATGCAGTATCCCATGCAAATGTGGGCCCCATTTGTTTCCTTTCTTTCAACTTGCAAAGTCCTCAGACAACTACACATTCATCAGGGAAGTCCTCACAGCAGCAAACAAACTTCATTCCACAGATAGTGTTCAATCTTGTGCACATATTCTCCATCCTCTGGTCAGAACCACAGTCACCTCTGAGAAAGGTCACAGGTCACTAGGACACTCACAGTGTGGCTGCTTGACAATGTGACCTGGTCCCAGGAAGCCCTGAGACAATGGGGATGTGAGCCAAGTGTGAGGCAGAACGCTAGCCCAAGAGCCTGTCCCAATCACTCAAAAGTCGTTGAGCTACCAGGAAAATGTGATAGCATTATCAAGATGTAAGAAATCAGTGAGCATTGTGACAGCGTCGGTCTGATGCATCTAAATGATAATCAGCTGCTGCAGAGTAACATCATAATCTAGCATCTTCAATATTCTATGTGTCTAAAGTCATGGATTTTGAGTAGATATATAGTACCTTACTATACAGATATTTAACAATTATTCCAACATCACTAAACGTGTTCATCATTTGTAAATTAGGGGGAAGAGGACTGAAGTAAATTGATGGAGGAACAATATGATGATAATCCCTCTCACATTTCTTAGGGAGAGGATGAAGACGAAGAGAATATATTTGACGATTTCAGCTTTGCTGTGACTGACAAAACGTCAGCATGAGGAGCACACACAGCTACATCAGAGCTCTCCTTGTGTCCTAGAAAAGCAGTCTCAAATGTCAGGAGGACTCTGGTGTTCTAAGAAGAAATGCACTTGAATTTTACATTCAAAAGTACATGCATATGCAAGCTGCAAGAGGAACTAGAGCTGATTCCTCAGGGGAGACAGAGAGAGATAGAGAAACTGGTTCTTCAGGGAGACAGACACAGAGAGAAGGTGTTTACTTCTTGGAAACAGAGGAGTGGGCATCACTAGGCCTTTGCCTACATCACGTTCTTCCCTGGGGACCAGATTGCCTGACAGTGTGGAAAAGCACAACTGCAGACACTCAGCAGGAACAGCACAGCTCTGTTCCTGCTCTTCATCTCTCCTTTCCTGCCGCTAACTACTTTGCTGATAAAATGATTTCAATATTTGAAATGTCAAGAAGATGAGAACATCAGTGTTTTTATAGAATGCCCGGGATCCTGAATATTTACCTGTCGAATCATTTCCACAAAGCTCCCCTCTTCTTCCATTTTCTTCCCTCCTGCCAGTGTCTCCAACGCCACACTAGCACTTCATCCAAGCTTTCCTCTTCATCCCAGCCCACAGTAATGTTCAAAGCCCTTGAGGAGTTAATAGGTGCTCCAGCTTTTGCCTAGGGTATTATCTCAGAATAGCACTTTCAAATCCGGATCAGAAGTCCTCATGCTCTTGAAAAAAAAAAAAGGTAAAGTCAGGGATGGTAATGCCTCCCGAAGTTCCTTTATTGTATAAGATTGTTTTGGCAATCCTGGGTTTTTTGTTTTTCCATATAAAGTTGATTATTGTCCTCTCAAGATCTGTGAAGAATTTTGATGGGACCTTGATGGGGATTGCATTGAATCTATAAATTGCCTTTGGTAGAATTGCCATTTTTACTATGTTGATCCTCCCAATCCAAGAGCAAGGAAGATCCTTCCATTTTCTGGTATCCTCTTCAATTTCTTTCTTCAATGCCTTAAAGTTCTTGTCAAATAGATCTTTCACTTCCTTGGTTAGAGTTACTCCAAGATATTTTATGCTGTTTGTGGCTATCGTGAAAGGTGATGTTTCTCTGATTTCCCTCTCTGCTTCCATATCCTTTGTGTATAGGAGGTGAAAGACTGAGAATGATAATAAGAACAGATTAGCCAGAAATGACAGTAATGCCAAATGATGCAGGTGTGGTAAAAATCATGATAAAATGAAAATGAAACCCAAGAATTTGAGATAGGTATCAGGTTAGAATATAATAGAATATAATGTTTAGAACATTTCAGACACTTATCTATCTTTGTATTGTAGCATGAAGGAAGTCGTTTTGATGAGTGTTTATGTAATTCCTCCTCTTGCACGTCTGGTAATATATTTTCCTTTTAACATGACAGATTCAAATGAAAATACAAAAGATGCCTATTATTTGATTTTACTTTAGACTTGTGGTACACCAGCAGATGGAAATATATTAAATATTATTTATATCAAAAAAAGGTAAAATAAGCCCCTCATAATATGGGTTGTAGAGATGTTATTTTTAGAGGAGACCAATTACCTAAGCACACATTTAAGGCACAGCAGCATCATACTGCAATTCCCTGATCACTGACATAAGAAGGGGACTCCCTCTCTGCCCCATGTGGAAGGCCCCAGCAGGCTCTTCCTCCCTCCTCAGAGTCCAACATTCCTGTGGGGAGTGTGGTCATGCTCACCAGCAACTGACTGACAAAGTGCTTCCTGCACGTTCACCACACAGATGGGGCAAGAACTCAGATTGTAAATATCACACAGGAAATTTGTGGCCACCATCCATGACTCTATTTCCACACAAAAGGTTTAAAATATGTGAGGCAAGTCCAGGTGGCAATGGAGAACTGGTCAGACCTCTGAGGAAGATGTTACTGCTCCCGATCCTCTTGGTTGCTGTCCTATCAGTCAGCACTGAAGGAGGTAAGCAACCATTTCCTTCCCTAGAGTCTGGTATGTGTCACCACTGACTCTTCCTTAGTGTGCCAGTCAGGCTCTGTCACCTCACTCAGCTCATCTGGGAAATCTGAGAAGCTTGCTGAGCCGAGATCCAGCACTGGATAAAGAGGGCTCTGAAATTACAGTGAACTACTTGTAATGGCTCCTGTCTCATATATAAGATCTCAGTCATATAAAATTGAGAAATTGTAAAAATATCATAGGACTATATTGGAAAGATACAGTTTAAAGTGAGTCTTGAAAGTTCCAGTTGGCCCTAAACTTAGAGTGGGCAGCTTTATCCTAGGGCTGCCATCTGGACTGACACGAGAAGAATTTATCTATTTCAGGTTCCAGGCTTCAGCTTTCCCTTGTCTCTGTTCTTCTAACCCATAAAGGTCTGCCATCACAGTTCCCCACAACCTAACAGAGACAGTAAAGTATGGTTTTACCTGTACTCTGCAGTTTGATGGAAACAGGTTGACATGGGATCCTCCTACCCTTCTCTCCACCTTGCTATAATCTCTACTCTTCTGTGTTCTTCCTCCTAAGTGCTGAAGGCTATTTCAGTGCCCTAGGAAGACAAAGTTAGGCTGAGGTTCAGACTACATTAAGAACTCTCCTTCCAGCTTCTGGCATAGCACATTTGAGGGGGGTTCATGGTTTATACACCAACCTTGTTGTTTCTGAGTGGTGTACTATGCAAGATGAATCAGAATGGAGAAATTGCAAGCAGAGTTTTCTACCCGAGTTTGCAGCATGCTAACCTAAGACAAAGCCTAGTGCTTCACTGAGCAGGAAACCTGGTATAGCATGAGACAGAGGAGCAACTGTAGCTGGCTGGATGTATTCTAAATCTTTTGGACAGTGTATGCTGGATTCCTCCTTAATGGATATTTGGGGTTGAATTTGATTCAGGGAAAAGTCTTGGCTCCATCATTACTACAAGAAGAAACTGAAAACAAGGGGGAAAATGACATCATATTGCAAGCCCTGCATGATCACCCACAGAATTCAGGTACCCATTCTAGGTGTATGACAGATGCTACAAAAGATTCACTGCTCCATCCATGCCAAATCTACAACCTTCCTGGAATATAATGTCCCTTATGCTAGCCACCAGGTTTGTCGCACAGTTTCCACAAGCACACAGGTACAGAACAAATTTTCTCTTCTAGGGAAAATCTTTTGGGGTACAGGAGCCAAACGCCACTCCCATCCCTACATGGCATTCTTAAAGATTTATGAAAACGGATCACCCCCAAGGCAATGTGGTGGTTTCCTGGTGGGAGAAGACATCGTAATGACAGCAGCTCACTGTAATGGAAGGTAAGCAGAAGCGACCAGTTGTTTTTATTTTGGACTGGGACTGACCAAATGAAAACAGACACAGGCTGTTCCTAAACATAGACTAAATATGACAATCACCTTCACTTTATCCTATTTGACCTTAACTGATTGTCGAACATGAGACGGATCTGAATGACTGGGGAGATTTCTGAAGACCTAGGACACAATCTTCCCCATGAATTTCT
Organism: Alexandromys fortis; assembly: GCF_014885135.2. Taxonomy (NCBI): domain Eukaryota; kingdom Metazoa; phylum Chordata; class Mammalia; order Rodentia; family Cricetidae; genus Alexandromys; species Alexandromys fortis. The sequence goes on from NW_026068180.1 coordinate 888,797, forward strand.
TGCCATTTGACTCAACCAAGCTCTGTTTTAGACTGCGCCCTCCACCTTCATTTCAGAGACTGATTCATTGCTCCTATGTTGTGCTTAATCCATTTCATTTTCAAGTGAAATAAATGTAACCTTGGGTGCTCACAATATCAAGGATCGGAATAACAACATTCAGCGCATCCCTGTTGTTAAAACCATCATTCATAAGGGCTATAGTCATGCAAAAGTGGTCAATGACATCATGCTACTGAAGGTACAATTTTAATGACTATTTTTGGTGTACTCCACATGTTACTGATAAATCAATCCTGTCTTCTGGGGGGCTGGTCTATGGTAGCAGGACAATGGAATGGTGCTTTGCGGTCTTTTCAAGTGGGGAAGGTACGGGCAACCCCGTGCATAGTTAAGCTTGCTGAGAGGCCAGACCTGAACTATTCTTCTTCATCTTTCTGACCAGCTGAAACACAAAGCTCAACTCAGTGATGCTGTGAAGACCATTGACCTTCCAAAGAGCCAGGACTGGGTGAAACCTGGGCAGGTGTGCACAGTGGCAGGCTGGGGACCACTGGCCAATTGTACTCTGCCTAACACACTTCAGGAAGTGAAGTTAGAAGTTCAAAAAAGTCAAAAGTGTAGAGAAATGTACAAAAACTACAACGACTCCATCCAGCTCTGTGTGGGAAATCCCAAGGAGAAGAAGGCTACAGCTGAGGTAAGGACATGGCCATCTTCAATTGTTTGCGCAGGAGCAGTGCTGCAATGCAGGCACACAGCCATGTCTTCTCCCACTGGACAAGTGCTGCTAGTCTAGAGTTTATGCAGGGATCAACCTACAAGGATCTACCATTTTCCATGAGTCAATCTATGTCCTTTCACTATGGGAAAATAGGAGAGTTAGAGTCCTAGTGAAACTGAAGAAAGGACACACAAGGCAGGGACACTCCAGTTAGTGAGGGACAGAGTTCAGTGACCTCCATCCCATTCAGGACAGAGGTCAATCAATGGATGGCACTTTACCGTTCTATATGATATTCCAGGCATTAGTGAGAATGGAGAAGATTGTGGAGAAAATGAGTCTGGCAAGAGGTAATGATATTTACTAAGACTTCCTATTTTTCTGTTCACAGAGTGATTCCGGGGGACCCTTTGTGTGTCACAGTGTAGTCCAGGGCATTGTAAGCCAACATCATTGTACTGGGGATCTTCCCGAGGTATACACCAGAATCTCAAGCTTTATGCCTTGGATTCAGAAAGTGATGAAAATCCTTCAACAACCCTAGAAGATAAACCCTGTGTCTGGGCTGCTGTCCCACATCCTGGAGTACATCTATCCAAATCTTAATAAAGAAATCTGTCTTCACAAATGATCTCATTCTTTTCTGTGAATGCATATCTTAAGCAGTTCGTGCACCAATATTCTTCACCCTCCCCACACCTCATGGTTGTTATCCTTAAGGATATGTGTTATACTTCTCACATATATAGGCCAGTGCTGTCGGTCATGGCAAGTACTGACTTTGTCTAAGAAGGATGTCTTCTTTCTTTCCAATTTCTTCTTCAAATTCAACAGATTACAACATTGGGGGCGATAGTCAATCAAACGCCCTTAACTTATACTCTACCCTTTCCTCTAAGGAATTTCTACGGTTCTAGAAAGTCCACTGTTCTCTAAGGCTCCTCCCATGTCTCCAGATTCAGCACCTCAAGACCTCTCTAAACCAGCTGTCATCTCATCTCAGAAGAGCAGCGACCTCTTTTTACAGTCTCCAAAGTGATGCAGTATATGATACATGACAGCTCCAACATCAGGAATTTGAACATAGGATCAAATGTTTTGTACCTAGACCTGTCACTTCCACTACCACAGGGTGAGCTCAGCACTTCTCATATGTGTATGTGTGAGTGTGTGTGTGTGTGTATCATGCTCCAGAACGCTGGTGTCAGCTGAGTCATGAGCATCCTCTGAGTAACTACTGTTACATTCTGCTTGTACAATTAGTCATAGATGGCAGCCTGATAACTTTTTTAAAAAAATTCTCACATGTATGTATTCTCAGCTTATTGAACATTCTAAAAACCTCTCTCTTCCCTAACATCCTTGTACACCCTAAACTCTTCTCACAAATTTCTCTCTCATGTTCATTCCTATGTATTTAGTTTTATGACCTCTGATATTAGCAAAGATCAACTGTGTCATTGTGGATTTGGGTCTCTCCATCAGAGCCTGGTAATGGATACACACTGAAGACAGTGATTTCCTCCTTTCCCAGAATCTATGAATAGCCAATAATTCACAGGTAAAGAGTGGGGCCCTGCAAACCCCTCCCCCTTCCTTGACTGATTGGTGATAGGGCTAGTCTTATGTGGGCACAGAGCTGGTAACTACAGTTGGTGTTAACTGATGGCAGCAATAATTGCATCAAGTCTAGAGAAAGGAATTTTGGAGTCTATCACTCTATCTTCCAGGTCTTATATATTTTGCATGCCCTCTTCCATAATGTTTCCTGAGTCTTACAGGCAGTGTTATAAGTTACCGAACTACAAATGGGCTCACAACCACCACGTATTTGTACATGTTAAGCAGCCATGATTCTCTACATTCACCACCATTCATGGTAAGGAGAGGAGTCTCTGATTAAGGCTGGATCTTCTTTTGTCTATGGGTAAAGCATAGGTATTTAGAAGGCAGTTTGTTGCTGTGTTGGTTTAGTGAACCATCAGAAATGCACCCCTGCATGAGCCCACTGCCCCCTCTAGGTTATTAGCTAGGCTCATAGCGCCAGGCCTGGGTACCCTGTCGCCCATGGTGTGGGTCTTGAATCTTATCAGGGGCAGTTGGCTATCCTCAAAACAGTGAAGCTGCTATTGAATAGGTGGACACATCTGGTTTCCAATGGTATCTTTGTACTTCCTTTATCTTAGTTAACTCTTCCCTCCAGACAAACTTGCAGCTCCTATTCTCTGCCTCATTTCCGGTCTATAACTTCCCACTTTAATATTCACCTCCTTTACTATCTATGTTTTCCTATTTGTGATTGGTAGAGTGTAATTGGCCTTCATAAGTTCATGGCAAGTGGCATTATTAGGAGAAGTGGTTTTATTAAAGGAAGCATTTCTCTTTGAGGGTCGTCTTTGAGTTCTCCTTTGTACTAGCTATGTTCAGTGTGACAGGAGTGGGGTATCATTGTCATAGACTTGACTATGCTTTTGTTTAGAGAAGTCTGGGCTTTGGTACTTTGCATTAGGAAAGCAGTGTTTAATGGGCATTACTAGTAGTAGCATGGAATTTGAACTGTATGGGCCTGGCTCAAGGGGTTTCTAGAAGAATTTAGTATGTCGCCTAGATCAAGGACACTAGAGGAGGGCTCACACAACTAACTAACCTGGGCTCATAGAGGCGCACAGAGACTGAATAGGCAACCAGCTTGCATGGGACTGACATAGGTACTCTGCATATATGTTATAGTTGTGGAGCTTGGTCCTCTTGTGGGACTCTTAACAGCAGGAACAGAGACTGTCTCTGAATCTTGTGCTGACTTTGGGAACCTATTTCTTATACTGCATTGCCTTGCCTAGCCTTTAGGCGAGGCAAAATGATTAGTCTTACTGCAAATTGATATACCATGGTTCATAGATATCCATGGGAGACCTGATCTTTTCTGAATAGAAGCAGAAGGAGAGTGGGAATGGGTGCAGAGAGGAGGTGGGGGAGGGACTTAAAGGAGAGGAAGAAGTAGAAAGTATGATCCAGATGTAAGATCATCAATCAATACATTATTAAACTTGAAAAAATGGATTCTGGCCTAACTTCACATTCATTCTTTTTTACAGACAGTTTCCTGGTATATCCTCACCTAAAAGGCTTTGAGCACGTGGTATTGAGGATTCAACTATGAGGCAGCGGCAGCAGCAGCCTATTTGATTCCCAAGCCTCAGTTCCCAGCTGTCCAGTACTTCCCATCACATGGAACCTACAGGATTGTCCTGCTATGCCAGTTATTTGTCACTTGGAGTCCACTCCACCACACCTAAGAACATTCAAATGGTGGAGATGCCTGTAAGGGTTAGAGGGGAAAAGGGAATCAAGACATATACCTTACACCATCTATTCTGAGAGGACCGAGTATGAAATATTTGCTATGGCTTTCCTTTCATTTCATGAAAATATTCATGGCTAGTGAAAAAAATGTTTAAAGATTCAAATATACATCCACCTCAATGAAAATGGATAGCTCCGAAAGGAAGTGACCACAATGCATCCTATTAAGTTAATTCAGGAATACAGTTGATTCCTGGTCTACACTCTTGGCTGATAATTCTCTATTTAAATACTTTTCATGATGCTTGCTTTGCTTGAATATGTATCTGGAGAAGATGTGTGATGTGAAACCAAATTCCTTTCTTTACACTAACTTGAAACCTACCTCCCTGGGGACTACAGATATCTGTTAGCCCAAAAAATAGTGGTATTGGATAACACATTTCTACAAGATTCTTGTGCTGATGTGACTTTTTAATTGAATAAATATCTAGGACATGTAATTTCTCATCTCTGGACCAAAGAATTCCCCAAGAAGATTCTCAGCATCAAATCAAACAGTGTCCATGAGGTTCTTTACAGCACACCTTGCTCTAAAGAGCATCAGTTCACATAGACTCCTTGGCCCTCTTGTGTCCTGTCTCTGGAACTACAAGGAGGAAGTCCCAGTAGGCAAACTCAGAGTGCTTACTGTAGGACAGCGGTCAGAGTCAGCATCCTTTCAGTACCACTCTGTCTTCTCCACAGCAAACTCTTCCTCTCTAGTTCTCCATCTGCCATCTTCCTGTGCTTGGAAGTCCATTAATATCCCAGGATCCTCTCCCGTGGGAACTCACCTTAAGATGGAACCTCCTATCACAGTCTCGATCTGAGTCAGCTCAGCATTCCCAAGAAAACTAAACCAGTAAGGAGGATACAATCCTCAGACACAGTGAGCAGCTCAGCAGACACTCAAGACTTTGAGTGAGGTTCCTGGAAGCAATGTAACAAATACGCCAAATGCATGTACCATTTTGCTTGCAGTAGAGGCAAAAGAAATACCCAAGCCAGGCAATAGTATCACCTTAACTGGGGGTGTTTATTCTTTAGAAACAAGAACAGAGGCCTGTGTAAGACTTCAGGCTTTTCTCAGATGAATCTGTTGACACCCATGTCCCACTCACAAAAATTCCTCACTAGCTTCTCATAATTTTCTTCCAAAATATCAAAAATTGTGGTAACCATGTAGTCTGCCTTAAAAATCTCTGGAGAATATGCGAGCAAACTCCCTCTGGGAAGAGACATCCTAGTGGTCTAGATAAGAGTTCAGGTAGACTTTTCTGTCATCACCTTGTCTCCTCCCCAGCACTCTCTGGTTTTAACACTTTCTCCATTTTCTGTGACTAAATATAGTCCTGGACTATCTAATAATGCTTGGTGCCTGGTTATTAGATTAAAAAAATGACCATGTATGAAGCATGAGGTAGCATCATGCTCAGGATGCTGGTGTTTGTACAACAGTCTCTCACAGATGAACAGAGACACACATAGAGTCAGGCAGTGGAGCAACAGGACAGCATTATCACACAGGCTCACTGTGTTCAGACAGAAAGGTGAAAACCATCAAGAAGAACATTGTTGATAGCTGTGCAAGGCTGTTATAGGTCTACACAATGCCATTGCACTTAACTAGTGAAAACAGCTAAAATGATCAAATGTGTTTTCTACACTTTGCAACAATGGCAATTGCTTGACTTTAAACATTCTGGGAGAATATAAGAAGATCAAATCTCTATGGAATAAGATGTTGCTTAAAAATGTTGAGAGTCACCATCCCCTATTCAGATAAAGTATTGATGAGGCTTCTTTTCCCTGGAGCTTTCAGCTATCTGAACCCAGGAAGAAGGTTTCAGTGTAGCTGATATCACAGCCAGGCAGGGGCCCAGGTCTACCTTGCTTCTCTGTGATCATAAGACAGAAACAGAAGTTGTGGGTGTCAGGGACACAGAGGCACTATATAAGGAGAGGGCTTGGCTGGAAGGGAAAGGCTGAGCAAAGACACAAGTGGAAAGGGCTCGCATGGCCTAGACCCTTGTCTGAATTCCTCTTACTTGGAGTTCACGGCACTCATTACAGGACCTCAGTGATTTTTCTCCATCAAACACGAGAAATTTTCATCATTATTTTGATGATTTGATCCTGGCCCTTTCTCATTACCTTCCAGACCTCTCCCTCACATACATGACATGCAGTATCCCATGCAAATGTTGACCCCACTTGTTTCCCTTCTTTCAATTCACAAAGTCCTCAGACAACTACACATTCATCAGGGAAGTCCTCACAGCAGCAAACAAACTTCATTCCACAGATAGTGTTCAATCTTGTGCACATATTCTCCATCCTCTGGTCAGAACCACAGTCACCTCTGAGAAAGGTCACAGGTCACTAGGACACTCACAGTGTGGCTGCTTGACAATGTGACCTGGTCCCAGGAAGCCCTGAGAAAATGGGGATGTGAGCCAAGTGTGAGGCTGAATGGTAGCCCAAGAGTCTATCCTAATTGCTCAAAAGTCGTTTAACTACCAGGAAAATGAGATAGCATTATCAAGATGTAAGAAATCAGTGAGCATTGTGACAGCGTCGGTATGATGCATCTAAATGATAATCAGCTGCTGCAGAGTAACGTTATAATCTAGCATCTTCAATATCCTATGTGTCTAAACTGATGGATTTTGTTTGAGCAGATATACAGTACCGTATTACACAGATATTTAATAATTATTCCAACGTTACTAAATGTGTTCCTCATTTATAAATTAGGGGAAGAAGATCAAAGTAAATTAATGGAGAAACAATATAATGATAATCTCTCTCACATTCCTTAGAGAGAGGATGAAGATGAAGAGAATATGTTTGATGATTCCAGCTTTGCTGTGACTGATGAAAAGTCAGCATGAGGAGCACACACAGCTACATCAGAGCTCTCCTTGTGTCCTAGAAAAGCAGTCTCAAATGTCAGGAGGACTCTGGTGTTCTAAGAAGAAATGCACTTGAATTTTCATTCAAAAGTACGTGCATATGCAAGAGGAGATAGAGACAGAGAGAAGCTGTTTGAGAGAGAGAGAGAGAGAGAGAGAGAGAGAGAGAGAGAGAGAGAGAGAGAGAGGCAGCTAGATCCTCAGGGATAGAGAGAGAGATAGAGCAATTGCTTCTTTAGGGGAGAGAGAAACTGGCTCCTCAGGGAGACAGACACAGAGAGAAGGTGTTTACTTCGTGGAAACAGAGAAGTGGGCATCACTAGGGCTTTGCCTACATCATGTTCTTCCCTGGGGACCAGATTGCCTGGCAGTGTGGAAAAGCACAACTGCAGACACTCAGCAGGAACAGCACAGCTCTGTTTCTGCTCTTCATCTCTCCTTTCCTGCCGCTAACTACCTTGTTGATGAAATGATTTCAACATTTGAAATGTCAAGAAGATGAGAACATCAGTGTCCTTTTAGACTGCCGTGGACCCTGAATATTTGCTGTGCAATCATTTCTATAAAGCTGCCTCTTCTGTCGTTTCTTCCTGACAGTGTCGCCAACATCACACTAGCACTTCATCCCACCTCACAGTAGTGTTCACAGCTCATGAGATTTTCACAGGTGCTCCAGCTTTTCTTTAGGATTTCATTTTAAAAGAGGACTTTCAAGTGTGGAACAGAAGAAGTCCTCATGTTCCTCCAAAAAGCAGTTAGCCATGAGCTCCTCCTAGAGAGTTTTACGGGATGTAGAGATGTTATTTTTAAAGGAGATAATTTCCTGATCACAAATTAAAGAGACAAAGCCATCATAGTGCAGCTCTCTGATCACTGACATAAGAAGGAGACTCTCTCTTTACTTGATGTGGAAGGCCTCAGCAGGCTCTTCCTCCCTCCTCAGAGTCCAATATTCCTGTGGAGAATGCGGTCATGCTCACCAGCAACTGCCTGACAAAGTGCTTCCTGCACGTTCACCACATGAATGGGGCAAGAACTCGGATCTTAAAAACCACACAGGAAATTCGTGGCCACCGTCCATGACTCTCTTTCTACACAACATACTTAAAAGGTGTGAGGCAACAACAGGTGACAATTGAGACCTAGTCAGACCTGTGAGAAAGATGTTTCTGCTCCTGCTCCTCCTGGTGGCTGTCCTGCCATTAAGCACTGAAGGAGGTAAGCAACCATTTCCTTCCCTAGAGTCTAGCGTGTGTCACCTCTAACACTCCCACAGTGTTCCTGCCAGGCTCTGTCTAAGGTCTACTTCTCACTTCGTTAACCTCAAATTTTGCTTAGCCCAGCTCCAGCACTGGATAAAGAGGGTTCTGAAATCACAGTGAACTACTTGTAATGGCACCTGGTGTGTGAGATCTCAGTCATATAAAAGTGAGAAATTGTGAAAACATCATAGCACTCCCTTGGAAAGATACAGTTGAAAACGACGCCTCAAAGTTCTAGTTGGCCAGACCTAAGAGTAGCCGCTTTATCCTGGAACTGCCACCTGGATCGAGCTTCTGGCACAGCAATTTGAGGTTTTCTCGTGGTTTATAGAACAATCTTGTTGTTTCTGAATGGTGTAGTTACCATGCTTCCCTAATCAGAATGGAGAAAAGGCAGCCGGAGTTTTCTACCCCACTAGTGTATTATCCTAACATTAGGCAAAGCCTAATGTTACTGAGGAGGACGCCAGGTGAAGCATGAGACAGAGGAGCGACTGAAGTTGGTTTATTGGTTGTATTTTAGATCTTCTGGTCACTGTGTGCTGAATTCTTCCTTGATGGGTACTTGAGGTTGTATCTGACTCAGGGAGACGTCTTGGCTCCATCATTACTACACGAAGAAATTGAAAACTAGTGAAAAAGTAGCATCATGCTTTAGCCCTGCTTGATCATCCACAGAAGCCTGGGACCCTTCCTATTTTAATTAATTAATTAATCAATTAATTGATCTTTTACATACTAATCCCAGTTCCCCTCCTTCCTCTTTTCCTTCTCCCCTTTACCCACCCCATTTCCCCATCTGCTCCTCAGAGGTTTTAAGGCCTCCCCTGGGAAGTCAGGGACCCTTTATTGATGTGTGACAGATGCTACAAAAGGCTCTCTTCTCCACCAGGTTTGTTGCACAGTTTCCACAAGCACACAGGTGCAGAACAAATTTTCTCTTCTAGGAAAAATCTTTTGGGGTACAGAAGCCAAACGCCACTCCCATCCCTACATGGCATTCTTAGAGATTTATGAAAATGGATCACGTACAAAGACATGTGGTGGCTTCCTGGTCGAAAAAGACATCGTAATGACAGCAGCTCACTGTAATGGAAGGTAAGAAGAAGCAACCGGCTTTGTTGCCTGGGACTGACCAAATAACAACTGATACAGGTTGTCCCTAAACATAGACTAAAGACAAAGATCAACCTCACTATTGTATTTGACCTAAACTGCTTGTGGGATATGGGACCAGATGGTGTAGGTGAAGGATCCGAATGGCTGGGGAGTTTTCTGAAGACCTAGAACACAATACTCCTCATGATTTTCTTGATCTTTACTCAGTCAAGCTTTGCCTTAGACTGAGCCCTCCACCTTCAATTTAGAGACTTATTGATTGTTCCTATGTTGTGCTTAATCCATTTTATTTTCAAGTGAAATAAATGTAACGTTGGGTGCCCACAATATTAAGAAACGGAAAAACACTCAGCGCATCCCTGTTGTTAAAGCCATATGTCACAAGGGCTATAATCGTGATACAAAGGTCAATGACATCATGCTACTGAAGGTACCATTTTATTGATTATTTTTGGTGCATTACCAGAGATTACTAGGTTATGCTTCCAGTCCTCTCTCTGGGTGGCTAGTCTATGGTCCCAGGCAATAGAATGGGTCTTTGGGCTCTCTGCAGGTGGGGAAGGTACAGGCAACCCCATGTGTGATTTAAGTTTGCTGAGATGCTGGATATGAACTATTCTTCATCTTTCTGACCAGCTGAAACATAAAGCTCAACTCAGTAATGCTGTGAATACCATTGACCTTCCAAAGAGCCAGGACTGGGTGAAACCTGGGCAAGTGTGCACAGTGGCAGGCTGGGGACGACTGGCCGATTGTAGTCTACCTAACACACTTCAGGAAGTAAAGCTAGAAGTTCAAAATAGCCAAGCATGCCAAGTAATGTCCAGATACTACAACAACTCCATCCAGCTCTGTGTGGGGAATCCCAAAGAGAAGAAGGCTACTGGTAAGGTAAGGACTCAGCCATCTTCAAATGTTTGCCCAGGGACAGAGTTATAATGCAGATAGACAGCCATGTCTTCTCCCACTGTACAATTGCTGATAGTCTAGGGTTATGTAGGGATCAGCCTACAAGGATCTAACATTTTCCCTTAATCCTCTCTCCTTTCACTTTGGGAAAATAAGAGAACTACAGTCTACTGAGACAGAAGAAAGGACACATTGCCCAGGGACACTACAGTTAGTGAGTGACAGAGTCTATGAACCTTCATCCCATTCAGGACAGAGGTCCATGGTGGCCCTTAATCTTTCCATCTGAAAACCCAGGCCTCAGTGGAAACAGAGAAGAATGGGGAGAAATAAGTGTGACTGGAGGTGATAAGAGGATATTTACAGGGACTTCTCCTTTTTATGTCCACAGGGAGATTCTGGGGGACCTTTTGTATGTGACGACGTGGCCCAGGGTATTGTCAGTTATCACTTTTGTACCAAGAAACCTCCTCGAGTATTCACCAGAATCTCAAGCTTTATTCCTTGGATTCGGGAAACAATGAAAGTCCTGCAACAATCCTAGAAGACAGCTCTGTGTCTGGGCTAGTGTCCAACATCCTGGGGTACAGCCATTTGAATCTTAATAAAACAATCTGTCTTCAGAAAAGTGCTGAGATCATTTTCTTCTGTGAATTCATGTTTTAATCACTTTTGTGCACCAGCTTCTTCGCCCTCCCCTCGTCTCCTGGTTGCTGTCTTCAAATACTTCTCACTAAGCCTGCACATACCTGTGCACCAACTCCATTCTTACAGCACATATATGGGCCAGTGCTTCAGTCCTGAAGAGTACTGACTTAGTCTGAAAAGGATGCCTTCTTCATTTCCGAATTTCTTCAAATATACTAGACTACAAAGGGAAGGAAAGTTCACAAGCCCTTCCCTAGTACTCTACCCACCCATCTAAGGAATATCTATGGTCCTAGGAAGTCCATTGTTCTCTGAGGCTCCTCCCAGGTCTCCTGGTCCAGCACTCCAACGCTTCTTTACCCAGCTGCCATCTCATCTCAGAACTGCATTCACCTCTCTTTACCTTGCCCAGAGTGACTCAGGAGATGACACAGAACAGCTCCAGCACCCGGATCAGGAACTTTAGCATAGGATCAAATGTTGTGTGCCTAGATTTGTAAAGTCACTTCCACTGCATCAGGTCAGCTCAGGGCTTCTCCTCAGGATATAATCTTTCCACAGAGCCCTCATGTGAGCTGAGTCATGAACATCCATGAATACAGCATTCAGCTTGTGTTCCTAGTCATAGATGGCAGCCTGATAACTTTTAAAAACAATTTATTTTTTTTCAAGGCCCACAAAGCATAGGACTTTTTATTTTTACAATCTGTGCCTAAATTGGGTGTTCATGCAGTTATAATATGCTAGGCAATCTGAAATGATTTGTACCTTAACCAACTTACACGTAGAATCATTTGACATTTTCTCTTTTTTTTTGTTAGTAAAGACCATTTATTCTCCATTTCTTTTTGTTTATATTCTCACTCCTCCCACTCTTCAACTGGACTTGGAAACTCAGCCCAGTGCTCTGCTCTTGGTCTCTGCCTCTATTTCCATCAGTTGCTGGATGAGGGTTCTATGGTGATATTTAAGTTATTCATCAGTCTGTCTACAAGGCAAGACCAATTTGGGTACCCTCTTTTCTATTGCTTAGGGTCTTAGCTGGGGTCATCTTTTGGATTCCTGGGAATTTCTCTAGTGCTGCTTCTTCCTAGCCCCATAATGGCAAATGGATGGAACTAGAAAAAAAAAAAACCCTTCTTGAGTGAGGTAACCCAGACCCAGAAAGATGAACATGGTTTGTACTCACTCATAAGTGGATACTTGCTGTAAAGCAAAGGATATTGAACCTTTGGTTCATGATCCCAGAGAAGCTAAGGAACAAAGGAAACCCTAATAAAAAACATACATAGATCCACCTGGGAAGGGGTCATAGACAATATCGCCTGATAAAATTAGGAGCATGGGGGTGGAGAGAGAAGGGAGGAAGTAAAGGGAAGAGAAGGATTGAAGGGGAGGATGGAGAAGAACTTGAGGGAATGGGATAGTCGAGATGGAGGAAGGACCGAGATGAGAGCAAGGAAAAAGATCTTTTGATTAAAAACAGTTTCTTACATGTACTCTATGCTTACTGAACACTCCCTAAAGGTCTTACCTCCCTAACATCCCTGTCCACCCTAGGCTCTCCTCACAAATCTCTCTCTCATGTCCATATCATGTGTTTAGTTTTATGACCCCTGAGATTAACAATGACCATCTGTGTCACTGTGGATTTGGAACAATTCATTGGAGCCTGGTAGACTCATCAGTGGATACACACTAAGGACAGTGGTTTGCTCCTCTCCCAGAATCTATCCATAGCCCATAGTTCAGAGATGAAGAGTGGGGCCCTGTAAGCCCCTACATCTTCCTTGACTGGTTGTTGATAGGTCTGGTCTCATGTGGGCACAGTCCTGGTAACTACAGTTGGTGTGAACTGATGATGACAATAATTGTATCAAGTCTAGTGAAAGGTATTTTGTAGCATGCCACCCTACCGCCCAGCTCTTACATACTTCCCATGCCCTCTTCCATAGCCTTAGTCGGAGTCATATAAACATCTTAACTTGGGGTGGACTCACAACAATCACTTATTTGTGCATCTTGGGCAGCAATGATTCTCTGAATTCAACCATCATTCGTGGTAAGGAGAGGCATCTCTGATTGAGGCTGAGATCTCCTTTTCTCCATGGGGGAAAGCATAGGAATTTGGAAGTCAGTTTGCTGCTGTGGTAGTTCAGTTAACCATCAGAAAGGCGCTCCACTATGGGCCTACTGCATCCTCTGTGGGATATTAGCCACGATTACAGCACCAGGCGTGGGTTTTCTGCAGCCCATGCTATGGGTCTTGAATCTGATCAGAGGTCAGTTAGGTACTCTCAAAACAATGGAGTTGCCATTGCACTGGGGGACACATCTGGTTTTCCACATAATTTCTTTATACTTTATCTCAGTTAATTCTTCCTTCCAACCCAAACCTATAGCTCCCATCCCGTCTCTCTTACAGCCTAAAACTTTCAATATTCCCCTTCTTTAAGACCTCCTTTACTCTCCCCATCTCCCCTTACCTCCCTCCCACCCCACCCCCAAGATCCCATTTTTTTGCCCGGCAATCTTGTCTACTTCCCATAATCAGGAGGATAGCTATATGTTTTTCTTTGGGATCACCTTCTTATTTAGCTTCTTTAGGAGATCAAATTATAGACTCACTGACCTTTATTTATCTCTAGAAACCAATTATGAGTGAGTACATCCCA